>NC_086444.1:505564263-505619185 GCF_028390025.1 Pseudophryne corroboree | reverse complement strand
ACGGTACAGTAGTCCACTGCTCTACCTACCTCTGTGTCGTCAAGTATACTATCCATCCATACCTGTGGTGCATTTCAGTTTTGCACAGTTTGCTGACCACCAGTATATACTATATAGCAGTATGGTACAGATGGCCACTGCTCTACCTACCTCTGTGTCGTCAAGTATACTATCCATTCATACCTGTGGTGCATTTCAGTTTTGCACAGTTTGATGACCACCAGTATATACTATATAGCAGTACGGTACAGAAGGCCACTGCTCTACCTACCTCTGTATCGTCAAGTATACTATCCATCCATACCTGTGGTGCATTTCAGTTGTGCACAGTATATATAGTAGTAGGCCATTGCTATTGATATATTACTGGCATATAAATCCACACATTAAAAAATGGAGAACAAAAATGTGGAGGGTAAAATAGGGAAAGATCAAGATCCACTTCCACCTCGTGCTGAAGCTGCTACCACTAGTCATGGCCGAGACGATGAAATGCCATCAACGTCGTCTGCCAAGGCCGATGCCCAATGTCATAGTAGAGAGCATGTAAATCCAAAAAAATAAAGCTCAGTAAAATGACCCAAAAATCTAAATCAAAATCGTCTGAGGAGAAGCGTAAACTTGCCAATGTGCCTTTTACGACACGGAGTGGCAAGGAACGGCTGAGGGCCTGGCCTATGTTCATGGCTAGTGGTTCAGCTTCACATGAGGAAGGAAGCACTCATCCTCCTGCTAGAAAACTTAAAAGAGTTAAGATGGCAAAAGCACAGCAAAGAACTGTGCGTTCTTCTAAATCACAAATCCCCAAGGAGAGTCCAATTGTGTCGGTTGCGATGCCCGACCTTCCCAACACTGGACGGGAAGAGGTTGCTCCTTCCACCATATGCACGCCCCCTGCAAGTGCTGGAAGGAGCACCCGCAGTCCAGTTCCTGATAGTCAAATTGAAGATGTCACTGTTGAAGTTCACCAGGATTAGGATATGGGTGTTGCTGGCACTGGGGAGGAAATTGACAAGGAGGATTCTGATGATGAGGTGGTTTTTTTAAGTGAGGCACCTCCTTTTTTTCTTTGCATCATGTGCTGTTTGGGGACTATTTTTTAAATCTGCCATCCTGTCTGACACTGCAGTGCCACTCCTAGATGGGCCAGGTGTTTGTGTCGGCCACTTGGGTCGCTTAGCTTAGTCACACAGCTACCTCATTGCGCCTCTTTTTTTCTTTGCATCATGTGCTGTTTGGGGACTATTTTTTTGAAGTGCCATCCTGCCTGACACTGCAGTGCCACTCCTAGATGGGCCAGGTGTTTGTGTCGGCCACTTGGGTCGCTTAGCTTAGTCACACAGCTACCTCATTGCACCTCTTTTTTCTTTGCATCATGTGCTGTTTGGGGACTATGGTTTTGAAGTGCCATCCTGCCTGACACTAAAGTGCCACTCCCAGATGAGCCAGGTGTTTGTGTCGGCCACTTGGGTCGCTTAGCTTAGCCATCCAGCGACCTTGGTGCACCTCTTTTTTTTCTTTGCATCATGTGCTGTTTGGAGACTATTTTTTGAAGTGCCATCCTGTCTGACACTGCAGTGCCACTCCTAGATGGGCCAGGTGTTTGTGTCGGCCACTTGGGTCGCTTAGCTTAGTCACACAGCTACCTCATTGCGCCTCTTTTTTTCTTTGCATCATGTGCTGTTTGGGGACTATTTTTTGAAGTGCCATCCTGTCTGACACTGCAGTGCCACTCCTAGATGGGCCAGATGTTTGTGTCTGCCACTTGGGTCGCTTAGCTTAGTCATCCAGCGACCTCGGTGCAAATTTTAGGACTAAAAATAATATTGTGAGGTGTTCAGTATAGACTGGAAAGGAGTGTAAATTATGGTTATTGAGGTTAATAATACTATGGGATCAAAATGACCCCCAAATTCTATGATTTAAGCTGTTTTTGAAGGTTTTTTTGTAAAAAAAAACACCCGATTCCAAAACACACCCGAATCCGACAAAAAATTTTCAGGGAGGTTTTGCCAAAACGCGTCCGAATCCAAAACACGGCCGCGGAACCAAATCCAAAACCAAAACACAAAACCCGAAAAATTTCCGGTGCACATCACTAATATTTATATATAAATTTATATGAACATTTGCACACTTCTAAGTGCTAATAAAACTAGGTGCTCCCTCAAGTCGGTTCCTCAATGGTCCAGAAAAGATATATATTTGAAAAGAGACACTCAAACATCATAAGCATATGAAAAAAGGTCTTATAAATTAATTTTCACCCAAAAATGGCCACTTTGGGTAGGATCAAACCAATCAGTCACTGATTGGTTTGATTTTCCATGTCCTTCTAAAAGCAAATACTTTTTTTCACCAAATGCACTCTTTAGTGCTGTACATATTGTGAATTATGTTCAAGATCTTATGCTGAGCCACCATTACTTTTGTGATCCTACCCAAAGTGCCCATTTTTGGGTGAAAATAAATATATAAGACTTTTTTTCATATGCTTATGATGTTGAGTGCCTCTTTTAAAACACACACACACACACACACACACACACACACATATATATATATTCCATAGACAAAAAACCTTACGGTTTCACATGTCCCATTAAGGCTTCTTAGACATGATCGAAATTTCAGAAACCTGTTGTAACTCTTCCACTCAAACTCCAAAAAGCAATGAAATTCCGATCATTAAGGCTGACGCCTTAATGGACGTGTTCCTTGCGCAATACAGATATGGTATGCCATCACAGCCTGTGGGTAAGTGCAGATTCAGCACTCTCACAGAGTGAGATTGCTGTCACTCACACAATGGTGGAGCTGCTAATTCACAGATTTGTGTGCTCATTGGAATACACACATGCAGTCTATGCAACTGAAGGTCTGAGCAGTTTTGTGGTGCTCCCATCCCACACAGTGCCCACAACCATCCCATTCGGTCACAACCATCCCACCTTGTTACAACATCCTTCTGACTCCATACATCCATCTCACATAGTATACACATTTAGCTCCCTCAAACATCTTGGTTAATTGCTAAAACTATAATACCCTATCTACGGTCTATGCATCTACACTTACTTCCCCTATACACCCCCATGCTGCCCTGTCTTCCCCAATCCCTACTGCTGTGTTCTCCCATCTGTGCTAGTCTGTACGAACTTATCTGCACCATCTGTCTTTCCCCACCTGTGCCTTGTCTGTACCACCGTTCCCTTCTCTCTGTGCTGCTCAGTGTTTCCTTCTTCAACGTCACTCTGCCTCCTTCAGTACATGGCACACTATTTTCTCTCCCATCTGCACCAGTTTTCTACCCATCCATGCCAGTGTTTTCAACCCATCTGCACCGCTCTGTCTCCCTTCCCATACTTGCTGCTTAATCTACCCCCTATCCACACCACTCTTACCCCATTCATGTAGCTGACATCCTGAAGGTAAATTTCGTGGATCATGTGCTCTTGGCAGGGGGATAACCGCTACAGCCCACCCCCCAGTGGTCTGGAAACGCCTCCGTTGTGCAGACCATGCCCTGCCAATGGCATGCTAACGCTGTTTGCACGCCCCCCTCCTTCCCCGCAACCACCTCTGCCTATCAATCAGGCAGGGTGATCGCAGCCAGTGAGATGCTGATAGCATCTCACTGGGCTCCTGGGGTACGCACGCGCAGTGCGGCCATTGCACGTGCGCACCTCACAAACTAATTCAGACTGCGATTGCTGCTGCTGCGGTCTGAATTACCCCCTGTGTTTCTTTGTCCCCCCCATCAGTGCTGCTTAGTGTTCAACTCTATCCACACACTTCTGTTCCCCCATCCACACCGCTCTCCTCCCTCCAATCAACAACACTCTTACCTCATCTGAGCAGCTTTGTCTTCCGCTCAGACCTTCAGTTGCATAGACTGCATGTGTGTATTCCAATGAGCACACAAATCTGTGAATTAGCAGCTCCACCATTGTGTGAGTGACAGCAATCTCACTCTGTGAGAGTGCTGAATCTGCACTTACCCACAGGCTGTGATAGCATACCATATCTGTATTGCGCAAGGAACACGTCCATTAAGGCGTCAGCCTTAATGATCGGAATTTCATTGCTTTTTGGAGTTTGAGTGGAAGAGTTACAACAGGTTTCTGAAATTTCGATCATGTCTAAGAAGCCTTAATGGGACATGTGAAACCGTAAGGTTTTTTGTCTATGGAATTTCATCGCTTTTTTTAAATGTATTCTTTTTATTCAGAAATGTAAAATTTCACTGTAAGAATAAACATTTGATTTTTTAAATGTTTAATGAAAATGTTCGTATAACATCACTGTTCTGTGCAAAATTATTTTATTAACCAAACCGAATTGTTTAAGGTCCATACACACTTAACGATTTAATGAGCAACGTCGCTCATTTTCCCCCTCCTTGAGCGATGTCGCTCGTTTTATCGTTAAGTGTGTATGCCGCCAGCGACGAACGATGCGCGGCCCCGCGGGTCGGCAACAATCGTCGCTGTCGGTAGGTCATGCATGAAGGATGTGGACTGTCGTCCACGACCTTCATGCAGGGCTGGCGGGGGCGTGACGTCACTGAGCGATATGAGCGGTCATATCGCTCAGCGTGTACAGTTGGCCGCCGGCCGGCCGGGGGAAACATTAGATGATGTCGCTCACAGAGCGACATCGTTTAATGTGTATGGGCCTTTAGACTTTGGTCAAAATATTTTGCTGCCTTTGCAGCTGATGCAGGGAGGGGGGTAGGCGGCAGCAGCCTGTGACTGAGGCTGGAGGTAGGCGTGAAATGCATTGCTTGTACGTGTGAGTGCGTGGTGTCAGGTGCTGCGCGTGTATATGTGTGTGTGTGTGTGTGTGTGTCAGGTGCTGCCTGTGTATCAGCTCCTGTGTGTGTGTGTATGTGTGTCAGGTGCTGCGTGTATATACGAGTGTGTCTGATGGTGCGTGTGTATGCGTCAGCTGCCGCACGTGTATGTGTGTCAGGTGTTGCGGGTGTATATGTGTGTGAGTATCAGGTGCTCCGCGTGTGTACAAGGGTAGGTCTGGTGCTGTGCATGAATACGTATGTCTGTGTCAGGTGCTGCGCGTGTACATGTGTGCATCAGGTGCTGCGCGTGTACATGAGTGTGCATTAGGTGCTGCGCGTGTACATGAGTGTGCGTCGGGTGCTGCGCGTGTACATGAGTGTGCGTCAGGTGCTGCGTGTGTACATGAGTGTGCGTCAGGTGCTGCGCGTGTACATGTGTGTGCGTCAGGTACTACACGTGTCTATGTGTGTGTGAGTAAGGTGCTGCATGTGTATGTGTGTGTCTGATGGTGTGCGTGTATATGTATGTGTCAGGTGCTGCGTGTATATGCATGTGTCAGGTGCTGCATGTTTATTTAATTGTGTCTGATGCTACGTGTGTGTGTCAGGTGCCGCACGTGTATATGTGTGTGTGTCAGGTGTTGCGCGTGTATGTGTGGGTCAGGTGCTGCATGTTTATTTTATTGTGTCTGATGCTACGTGTGTGTCAGGTGCCGCACGTGTATGTGTGTGTCAGGTTGCGCGTGTATGTGTATGTCAAGTGCCATTCCCCTTCTTCCCATCCCAGCTCTCTCTGTAGAATACAGCTCTGCACCCAGAGAGAGGGAAAGACTAGGGGGCTGATCACTGCACTGCTCACTTTTTGGTCATGAGTTCGGCCTCCTGTTTCTTCCAGTGCTGTGTTCCTGCAGCCCAGCCCTCCCTGTTGTGCCAGAGAATCAGCCCTTCCTTCCCCTGCCAGAGAGAGAGAGCCAGAGGCAGAGACACTCTTCCCGTAGCTGGCTTACCCCCAGTACTTCAGCACTGGCCATGCGGCAGTCAACAAAGGAGACCCGCAGGGGGTTCTGGCAGCATCAGCTGTGGCCGCAGCTGGATCGGGGAGGCCTGTAGTGTCTGAGGTGGGCAGCACTTCCTCCGCCGCTGTCACCTTCCCCTGCCGGAGAGAAAGCCAGAGACATACCCTTCCCGCAGCTGGGCTACCCCTAGTACCTCAGCGCTGGCCAGGCGGAAGTCTATGGAGGGGACCGGCAGGGGTTTCAGGCCACAGCAGCAGCGGCCGCAGCCAGATCAGGGAGGCCTGCAGGGTCAGAGCTGGGCAGCACTTCTACCAACACTGTCACCTCTGTGCTGGGCATGTACACCAGTCCGTACGGACGGAGGTGTCCACAACAGGCAGCAGTATAATGAGTCAGACAAACTCATTACACGCCGCCCACTGCTGCGCCGCATGCACTCGATGGAGGAAGCCTAGATGCGGTCCCCAGCTGCAGCGAGGGAGAAGGGTGATCACATCACCCTTCAACCCGGCACCTCACAATCAGCTGGGGATCTGCAGTAGCTTCATCTCTCTCTTCCTCTCTGACAGCACAGCAGCCCCTCTGGGTCCCATGTAGCTCTGCCCCCCTGCTCAGAGTTCACTCGGCCTCTCCTGATTAAAAAGAAAATAAGAGACTGACCTGCTGCTCAGATGCGAGGAGGGGACGGGCGGTAGGTCCTCTGTGAGTACACTACACAGTCAAAATTAACTCTGACTCCTCACAACAGTGTGGACTGCGGGCGACGTCAGACGCCAATTTGGGTGTGCTTGCCGCACTACCTGCCCATCAAGCCCAACGTGGTGCCATGGTGCAGCCCCGCCCACTATACGGATTCCATTTTGTATTAGGAACCCTATAACAGCATTCTGACATCCCTCCCCATGATGCTGCCATCCATACACTGCCGCTCTCACACAACTGTACACTGCTGCTCTCATACATCCATACACTGCCGCTCTCATACATCCGTACAACCCCGCTCTCATACATCCGCACACTGCCGCACTCTTACAGCCGCACACTGCCGCACTCTTACAGCCGCACACCATTGCACTCTTACAGCCGCACACCATTGCACTCTTACAGCCGCACACCATTGCACTCTTACAGCCGCACACCATTGCACTCTTACAGCCGCACACCATCGCACTCTTACAGCCGCACACCATCGCACTCTTACAGCCGCACACCATCGCACTCATACAGCCGTACATTGCCGCTCTCATACATCCGCACACTGCCGCTCACATCTATACAAACATAGCCTCCATACATCTACACATCCAATCCCCGCGCAAGGGAACACTGAAATCACTATCACTTTTGCCCGGGGTGTGACCACAGCCAGCCACTACTCCGGCCACCTTCTTGTGACACCAAAATGCATCTTACCTATCATCAGGGTGGTGCTGCTGCTGGGGGTGGGTTGCTGCCTCAGTCTCCAGGTTGGTGCTGCGATTGGAGGGGGTACTGCTTCCCTGTGCTGCCACTGTCTCCCGGATCATCGTGCCGCTGGCTGAATTGCAGCTTGACGCTACTGCTGCCGGGAGTAACAGCTTCCTGGCTGTTGTTGCTGGTGGCTGCCTACTGCTCATTGCCACCGGAACACTGACCGGCTCGGCAGTGATGCTGGCGGAGGAGTAGTGGCGGTGGGGTGGGGATGGGGGGGTGCCTGCTCCCTTCCCTCGAGCATGCTGCAGTGTACAAAAATAAATAATAAATAGAGAGCTTACCAGGGTGAGAGTCTGTATGGATCACAGTGATTACATGGGGCACAGCAAAAGGACACCTTGCTGTGAGGGGCTCTGCCCACACAGATTGCT
Source organism: Pseudophryne corroboree (assembly GCF_028390025.1). Taxonomy (NCBI): domain Eukaryota; kingdom Metazoa; phylum Chordata; class Amphibia; order Anura; family Myobatrachidae; genus Pseudophryne; species Pseudophryne corroboree. The sequence goes on along the minus strand of NC_086444.1, from coordinate 505,611,527 downwards.
GCACCCTCTCTGATGTCAGCCGCTGCCCTCTCGTTCTCTGGGCGGCTAGTTCCAGTGTGAAGTAGGAGAGGAAGAGAACACACAGGAGAGCAGCCCTGATATATAACAGAGGTGGAAGTTCTATAGGCAGCAGAGACGGAGACCAGCCAGCCAGTCTCCCAGTGCCCTGATCACTACACGCCTCCAGCACAGCATTACAGGAGGGTCCTATAGTGCTGCCCTGAGCTAACAGGTGTGTGTACCAAGTGTACCCCGTACAGTGTGCTGCGCCCTGGTATCTCTGAGAGGGGTGAGGTCACCGTGCCGCTTTAGTATATGGCTTTTCCTTAGTACTGTACGTTACAGCCCTGCACTAGTGGTGGCAACTCTGCCCTATGTGAACCTGTGAGGTTATTTTCCTATTTACAGAATAACCGGGGAGAAGGCGGCCATATTGCGGCTCTCAAGTGAAGGCACTCTAATACACCCCCTGCTGGCGGCCACTGTGCAGGCGCAACAAATTGAAATGCCCGATCTCTAATGGGGCATATTTCTCTTAATTAAAAAAAACCTGTAACTTTCTGAAAAACCACAACCCCAAAAGGCACTTCACTGGGACATGCTCTATCTAATAAAACAAACCCCAAGTTATATATATATATATATATATATACATACACACACACACACACACACTCATGTATATACATGTATACACAAATACACGTATGTCCATGTTTATGTATGTATAATACATTGATAGAGTACATTATATTTATGAATTAATTGCTTCCCGATTCTGCAGCAGCATCATCAGCACCACCAGTGTTACTCACAGTCACTTCACACCAGACTGCTGCACAACACATCACTTAATTTCCGGGCCGCCCGCCACCTGGTGAAGAGACATGGGAGATGAAGGACCAGCAGTGCCACGTTGAGCGGAAGTATTGTGAATTAGTTACCCACACACTCCTTGTGACACCTGCTCCCCGTCTGCCCTCCCACCCGCCGCCTGCCGTCCGGAACCCGCACTGACAAGTAAGTCTCAGCAGAATGTGTCTGCCGGCGGCTCCCAGTCCCCAGTGGTGTGGCGGCCGCGGCACACTAGGACTGAGAGACCGCAGCGGGAGGAAAGCACAGGTGGGCGGGAGGAGAGCATGGGCGGACATCACCAAGTCACATTGCAAGGTGACGCCAGTCCCCCCAGTGAGGCCGCCAACTAATGCACTCAGCATAGTATTAGCAGCAGGCAGAGGGGGGGCGGGCGCATCGGTGGTGGGAGGTACGGAAATGAGCTGCAGGCTAGGCTCCACCGATCACACACTCAGTGATCACTGTGCTACAGCAAGCGTGGCGTGCAGCGGTGCTGGACATTAGGGAGTGCCTGTGCGCACCAGGCACCCCCTGTACGCACGCCTATGCGCTACCACCCCCCATATGCCACACTACATCACTATGCTATAGCCCTCCCATATGCTGCACTTCATAATTACACTATACCCCCCATACAACATACTACATCACCACACTACACTACTCACAATAAAATTAAAGCATCCCAGTTCCTCATTCTTAATGAGCTCACGTGAGTTCTCTTCCCAACGGAGCTCTAGACCAAGTAACAATGAAGACACCAGCAGCGTGTAGGGGCATGCCTGGTCCACTTGTCAGGAGAGAGCAGTCACTGGAGGGTAAGAAGGGGGCGGGGCCTAGTCCTACAGACGGGAGAGAACACAGACAGGAGAGAGCAAGGTACAGGGGTAGAAGGGGACGGCTGATGTGAAGAAGGGGGCGGGGCCTATTCTTACAGGCTTTCAAAATTCGATTTTTTTAAAAATTCGACATTTGACAAATTCGACTTTTCTGCAATGGTACAAATGCGGCAATTCGACAAAAGTATATTCAATTGAAGTTTGTAAATTCGACAACAGTGCTTTTAAACAGTAAATTCGTCATTTTCAATCCGCCACACTTTGCTGGCGGAATCTAATAAAAAAATGTAAAAACATGTTTTTTTTGCAGTTTTCTTTTTTGGTAATATCATATCTATTTATATTAGAAGGGATTAGGTACTTGGTTTGTCTTTTTTGGAGGCACAAGTATTATTTATATATTTTTTAAAAGATTATTATTATTTTTTAAATGGAATGTGAAAAACCCGTAAAAAAAATTGCGTGGAGTCCCCCCTTAAAGCATAACCAGCCTCGGGCTCTTCGAGCCGGTCCTGGTTCTAAAAATCCGGGGGGAAAACGGACAGGGGATCCCACGTATTTTTAAAACCAGCACCAGGCTCTGCGCCTGGTGCAAAAAATACGGGGGACAAAAAGAGTAGGGGTCCTCCTTATTTTTTACACCAGCATCGGGCTCCACTAGCTGGACAGATAATGCCACAGCCGGGGGTCACTTTTATACAGTGCCCTGCGGCCGTGGCATTAAATATCCAACTAGTCACCCCTGGCCGGGGTACCCTGGGGGAGTGGGGACCCCTTCAATCAAGGGGTCCCCCCCCCCAGCCACCCAAGGGCCAGGGGTGAAGCCCGAGGCTGTCCCCCCCATAAAAGGGCTGCGGATGGGAGGCTGATAGCCTTGAGAAAATTGAAAGAATATTGTTTTTTCCAGTAGTACTACAAGTCCCAGCAAGCCTCCCCCGCAAGCTGGTACTTTGAGAACCACAAGTACCAGCATGCTGGAGAAAAACGGGCCCGCTGGTACCTGTAGTTCTACTGGGAAAAAAATACCCAAATAAAAACAGGACACAGACACCGTGAAAGTATAACTTTATTTCACACCTGCCGACACACACATACTTACCTATGTTGACACGAAGCAGTCGGTCCTCTTCTCCAAGTAGAATCCACGGGTAGCTGAAAATAAAAGATAATTATACTCACCTGATCCAGGTTCCAGATTAAATCCACGTACTTGGCAAAACAAACCGAACACACGGACCAGACGGACTGAAAGGGGTCCCATGTCCACGAATGCAGACATCCGAATCTCGCGAGAATCCGACAGCGGGATGACAACGTTCGGGCGCGCTCGGGTTAGCCGAGCGAGGCGGGAAGGTTCGAACCTGCCTCGGACCCGTGTAAAATGGGTGAAGTTCGAGGGGTTCGGATTCCGACGAACCGAACCCACTCATCACTAGTATGTACGTGTGCGTCAGGTGCCGTGCGTGCACGTACGTGTGTGTCAGGTGCCGTGCGTGTACGTACGTGTGTCAGGTGTCGTGCGTGTACGTGTGTGTGTGTCAGGTGGCGCGTACCTACATGTGTATGTCAGGTGCTGTGCATGTGTGTACGTACACGCGTGTATGTGTCAGGTGCCGCACGTGTACGTGTCTGTGTGCCAGGAGCCGCGCATGTACATGTGTGTGGGTGTCAGGAACCGCGCGTGTACGTACATATATGTGTATGTGTGTGTGTCAGGAGCCGCGCGTGTACGTACATGTGTGTATGTGTGTCAGGAGCCACGCGTGTGCATACGTGTGTGTGTGTCAGGTGCCACACGTGTATGTACGTGTGTGTCAGGTGCCGCGCGTGTACGTACGTATGTGTGTGCCTGGAGCCGCGCGTGTACATACATGTGTGTGTGTGTGTGTGTCTCAGGTGCTGCACGTGTATATGTGTGTATCTCAGGGGCTTCATTTGTATGCGTCAGCTGCCACGTGGGTGTCAGGTGTTGAGAGTGTATGTGTTTGTGTCAGGTGTCGCATCTGCATGTGTGCGACTGTCAGGTGCTGCGCGTGTATGTGTGTGTCAGGTGCTGCATGTATATATGTGTGTGTTAGGTGCTGTTCATGTATGTGGGAGTGGCAGGTGCTGCATGTGTATATATGTGTGAGTAGCAGGTGCTGCGTGTGTATATGATTGTGTGTCAGGTGCTGTGCGTGCGTGCGTTAAATGCCACATGTATATATGTGTCAGGTGCTGCCTGTGTGTGTGTCAGGTGCTGCATGTCTGTATGTGTGTGGGTGTGTCAGGTGCTGCATGTCTGTGTGTGTGGGTGTGTCAGGTGCTGCATGTCTGTGTGTGTGTGTGTGTGTGTGTCTTTCAGGTGCTGCATGTGTGTGCCAGGTGCTGCATGTCTGCGTGTGTCAGGCGCTGCATGTCTGTGTGTCAGGTGCTGCGTGTCTGCGTGTGTGTCAAATGCTGCGTGTGTGTGTCAGGTGCTGCGTGTCTGTGTGTGCGTGTCTGTCAGGTGCTGCATGTGTGTGTCAGGCGCTGCATGTCTGCGTGTGTGTCAGGTGCTGCGTGTCTGGTGCTGCGTGTGTGTGTCAGGTGCTGCGTGTGTGTGTGTGTCAGGTGCTGCGTGTGTGTGTGTGTGTGTGTGTGTCAGGTGCTGCGTGTGTGCGTGTGTGTCAGGTGCTGCGTGTGTGCGTGTGTGTCAGGTACACATCCCAGTTCCTCATTCTTAATGAGCTCACGTGAGTTCTCTCCCCAACGGAGCTCCAGACCAAGTAACAATGAAGACACCAGCAGCGTGTAGGGGGCAGGCCTGGTCCACTTGTCAGGAGAGAGCAGTCACTGGAGGGTAAGAAGGGGGCGGGGCCTAGTCCTACAGACGGGAGAGAACACAGACAGGAGAGAGCAAGGTACAGGGGTAGAAGGGGACGGCTGATGTGAAGAAGGGGGCGGGGCCTATTCTTACAGGCTTTCAAAATTCGACTTTTTAAAATTCGTCATTTGACAAATTCGACTTTTCTGCAATGGTACAAATGCAGCAATTCGACAAAAGTATATTCAATTGAAGTTTGTAAATTCGACAACAGTGCTTTTAAACAGTAAATTCGTCATTTTCAATCCGTCACACTTTGCAGGCGGAATCTAATAAATAAAAGTTGTTGTTTTTTTGGTAATAGCATATCTATATTAGAAGGGATTAGGTACTTGGTTTCTCTTTTTTGGAGGCACAAGTATTATTTATATATTTTTTAAAAGATTATTATTATTTTTTAAATGGAATGTAAAAAACCCGGAAAAAAAAATTGCGTGGGGTCCCCCCTCCAAAGCATAACCAGCCTCGGGCTCTTCGAGCCGGTCCTGGTTCTAAAAATCCGGGGGAAAAACGGACAGGGGATCCCCCGTATTTTTAAAACCAGCACCGGGCTCTGCGCCTGGTGCTGGTGCAAAAAATACGGGGGACAAAAAGAGTAGGGGACCCCCGTATTTTTTACACCAGCATCGGGCTCCACTAGCTGGACAGATAATGCCACAGCCGGGGGTCACTTTTATACAGTGCCCTGCGGCCGTGGCATTAAATATCCAACTAGTCACCCCTGGCCGGGGTACCCTGGGGGAGTGGGGACCCCTTCAATCAAGGGGTCCCCCCCCCCAGCCACCCAAGGGCCAAGGGTGAAGCCCGAGGCTGTCCCCCCCCATCCAAGGGCTGCGGATGGGAGGCTGATAGCCTTGAGAAAATTGAAAGAATATTGTTTTTTCCAGTAGTACTACAAGTCCCAGCAAGCCTCCCCCGCAAGCTGGTACTTTGAGAACCACAAGTACCAGCATGCGGGAGAAAAACGGGCCCGCTGGTACCTGTAGTTCTACTGGAAAAAAAATACCCAAATAAAAACAGGACACAGACACCGTGAAAGTATAACTTTATTTCACACCTGCCGACACACACATACTTACCTATGTTGACACGAAGCTGTCGGTCCTCTTCTCCAAGTAGAATCCACGGGTACCTGAAAATAAAAGATAATTATACTCACCTGATCCAGGTTCCAGATTAAATCCACGTACTTGGCAAAACAACAAACCGAACACCCGGACCAGACGGACTGAAAGGGGTCCCATGTTTACACATGGGACCCCTTTCCACGAATGCAGACATCCGAATCTCGTGAGAATCCGACAGCGGGATGATGACGTTCGGGCGCGCTTGGGTTAGCCGAGCAAGGCGGGAAGGTTCGAACCTGCCTCGTGTAAAAGGGGTGAAGTTCGGGGGGTCCGGATTCCGACGAACCGAACCCACTCATCACTAGTATGTGCGTGTCAGGCGCTGCGTGTGAGTGTGTTAGGCGCTGCGTGTGAGTGTGTGTGCGTGTCAGGCGCTGCCTGTGAGTGCGCGTGTGTGTCAGGCGCTGCGTGTGAGTGCGCGTGTCTGTCAGGCGCTGCGTGTGAGTGCGTGTGCGCATGTCTGTCAGGTGCTGCGTGTGAGTGCGTGTGTCTGTCAGGCGCTGCGTGTGAGTGCGCGTGTCTGTCAGGCGCTGCGTGTGTCAGGCGCTGCGTGTCTGTCTGTCAGGCGCTGCGCGTCTGTGTGTGTCAGGCGCTGCGCGTCTGTGTGTGTGTGTGTCAGGCGCTGCGCGTCTGTGTGTGTGTGTCAGGCGCTGCGCGTCTGTGTGTGTGTGTCAGGCGCTGCGCGTCTGTGTGTGTGTGTCAGGCGCTGCGCGTCTGTGTGTGTGTGTCAGGCGCTGCGCGTCTGTGTGTGTGTGTGTGTGTCAGGTGCTGCGCGTCTGTGTGTGTGTGTCAGGTGCTGCGTGCCTGTGTGTGTCAGGCGCTGCACGTCTGTGTGTGTGTGTCAGGTGCTGCGTGTGAGTGTGTGCGTGTGTCAGGTCCGTGTGAGTGTCATGTGCTGCGTCTGTGTGTGTGTGTCAGGTGCTGCCTGTGTGTGTGTGTGTCAGGTGCTGCATGTCTGTATGTGTGTGGGTGTGTCAAGTGCTGCATATTTGTGTGTGTGTGTGTGTGTCAGGTGCTGCATGTCTGTGGGTGTGTGTGTGTCTGTCAGGTGCTGCATGTCAGGCGCTGCATGTCTGCGTGTGTGTATGTGTCAGGCGCTGCATGTCTGAATGTCAGGTGCTGTGTGTGTGTGTGTGTGTCAGGTGCTGCGTGTGTGTGTGTCAGGTGCTGCATGTCAAGTGCTGCGTGTCTGCGTGTGTCAGGTGCTGCGTGTCTGCGTGTGTCAGGTGCTGCATGTCTGCGTGTGTCAGGTGCTGCGTGTGTGTGTCAGGTGCTGCATGTGTGTGTGTGTGTGTGTGTCAGGTGCTGCGTGTGAGTATGTCAGGTGCTGCGTGTGAGTGCATGTGTCAGGTGCGTGAGTGTGTGTGTCAGGTGCTGCGTGTGTGTGTCAGGTGCTGCTGTGTGTGTCAGGTGCTGCTGTGTGTGTGTGTCAGGTGCTGCGTCTGTGTGTGTCAGGCGCTGCGCGTCTGTGTGTGTCAGGCGCTGCGCGTCTGTGTGTGTCAGGCGCTGCGCGTCTGTGTGTGTCAGGCGCTGCGCGTCTGTGTGTGTCAGGCGCTGCGCGTCTGTGTGTGTCAGGCGCTGCGCGTCTGTGTGTGTGAGGCGCTGCGCGTCTGTGTGTGTCAGGCGCTGCGCGTCTGTGTGTGTCAGGCGCTGCGCGTCTGTGTGTGTCAGGCGCTGCGCGTCTGTGTGTGTCAGGCGCTGCGCGTCTGTGTGTGTCAGGCGCTGCGCGACTGTGTGTGTCAGGCGCTGCGTGTGAATGTGTGCGTGTGTGTCAGGTCCGTGTGAGTGTCAGGTGCTGCGTCTGGGGACGGCGGGGAGGGATGGACGGACACAGCAGGGAGGGCGGGGGGGATGGACGGACACAGCAGGGAGGGCGGCGGGGGGGGATGGACGGACACAGCAGGGAGGGCGGGGGGGGATGGACGGACACAGCAGGGAGGGCAGGGGGGATGGGAGGCCGGGGGGGGATGGACGGACACAGCAGGGAGGGCGGGGGGGATGGACGGACACAGCAGGGGGGGCAGGGGGGGGATGGACGGACACAGCAGGGAGGGCGGGGGGGATGGACGGACACAGCAGGGAGGGCGGGGGGGGATGGGCGGACACAGCAGGGAGGGCGGGGGGGGGGATGGGCGGACACAGCAGGGAGGGCGGGGGGGGATGGACGGACACAGCAGGGAGGGCGGGGGGGATGGACGGACACAGCAGGGAGGGCGGGGGGGGATGGACGGACACAGCAGGGAGGGCGGGGGAGGATGGACGGACACAGCAGGGAGAGCGGGTGGGGTATGGACAGACACAGCAGGGAGGGCGGGGGGGGGGATGGACGGACACAGCAGGGAGGGCGGGGGGGGGATGGACGGACACAGCAGGGAGGGCGGGGGGGGGATGGACGGACACAGCAGGGAGGGCGGGGGGGGATGGACGGACACAGCAGGGAGGGCGGGGGGGGATGGACGGACACAGCAGGGAGGGCGGGGGGGGATGGACGGACACAGCAGGGAGGGCGGGGGGGGATGGACGGACACAGCAGGGAGGGCGGGGGGGGATGGACGGACACAGCAGGGAGGGCGGGGGGGATGGACGGACACAGCAGGGAGGGCGGGGGGGGATGGACGGAAACAGCAGGGAGGGCGGGGGGGGGATGGACGGACACAGCAGGGAGGGCGGGGGGGGGATGGACGGACACAGCAGGGAGGGCGGGGGGGGATGGACGGACACAGCAGGGAGGGCGGGGGGGATGGACGGACACAGCAGGGAGGGCGGGGGGGATGGACGGACACAGCAGGGAAGGCGGGGGGGATGGACGGACACAGCAGGGAGGGCGGGGGGGGTGGACGGACACAGCAGGGATATGGACGGACACAGCAGGGATATGGACGGACACAGCAGGGAGGGCGGGGGGGATGGACGGACACAGCAGGGAGGGCGGGGGGGATGGACGGACACAGCAGGGAGGGCGGGGGGGGGGGTGGACGGACACAGCAGGGAGGGCGGGGGGGGGATGGACGGACACAGCAGGGAGGGCGGGGGGGGGGATGGACAGACACAGCAGGGATATGGACGGACACAGCAGGGAGGGCGGGGGGGATGGACGGACACAGCAGGGAGGGCGGGGGGGGGGGTGGACGGACACAGCAGGGAGGGCGGGGGGGGGGGGTGGACGGACACAGCAGGGAGGGCAGGGGGGGATGGACGGACACAGCAGGGAGGGCGGGGGGGGGGATGGACGGACACAGCAGGGAGGGCGGGGGGGGGGATGGACGGACACAGCAGGGAGGGCGGGGGGGGGGGGTGGACGTACACAGCAGGGAGGGCGGGGGGGATGGGCGTACACAGCAGGGAGGGCGGGGGGGATGGGCGTACACAGCAGGGAGGGCGGGGGGGATGGGCGTACACAGCAGGGAGGGCGGGGGGGATGGGCGGACACAGCAGGGAGGGCGGGGGGGGATGGGCGGACACAGCAGGGAGGGCGGGGGGGGATGGGCGGACACAGCAGGGAGGGCGGGGGGGGATGGGCGGACACAGCAGGGAGGGCGGGGGGGGTGGGCGTACACAGCAGGGAGGGCGGGGGGGGGGCGTACACAGCAGGGAGGGCGGGGGGGGGGGCGTACACAGCAGGGAGGGCGGGGGGGATGGGCGGACACAGCAGGGAGGGGGGGGGGGGGGATGGGCGGACACAGCAGGGAGGGCGGGGGGGGGGATGGGCGGACACAGCAGGGAGGGCGGGGGGGGATGGGCGGACACAGCAGGGAGGGCGGGGGGGATGGGCGGACACAGCAGGGAGGGCGGGGGGGGGTGGGCGTACACAGCAGGGAGGGCGGGGGGGGATGGGCGGACACAGCAGGGAGGGCGGGGGGGATGGGCGTAGACAGCAGGGAGGGCGGAGGGGATGGGCGTAGACAGCAGGGAGGGCGGGGGGGATGGGCGTAGACAGCAGGGAGGGCGGGGGGGATGGGCGTAGACAGCAGGGGGGGCGGGGGGGATGGGCGTAGACAGCAGGGGGGGCGGGGGGGATGGGCGTAGACAGCAGGGAGGGCGGGGGGGGATGGGCGTAGACAGCAGGGAGGGCGGGGGGGGTGGGCGTAGACAGCAGGGAGGGCGGGGGGGGATGGGCGTAGACAGCAGGGAGGGCGGGGGGGATGGGCGTAGACAGCAGGGAGGGCGTAGACAGCAGGGAGGGCGTAGACAGCAGGGAGGGCGTAGACAGCAGGGAGGGCGGGGGGGGATGGGCGTAGACAGCAGGGAGGGCGGGGGGGATGGGCGTAGACAGCAGGGAGGGCGGGGGGGGATGGGCGTAGGCAGCAGGGAGGGCGGGGGGGGATGGGCGTAGACAGCAGGGAGGGCGGGGGGGGATGGGCGTAGACAGCAGGGAGGGCGGGGGGGGGATGGGCGTAGACAGCAGGGAGGGCGGGGGGGGATGGGCGTAGACAGCAGGGAGGGCGTAGACAGCAGGGAGGGCGTAGACAGCAGGGAGGGCGGGGGGGATGGGCGTAGACAGCAGGGAGGGCGGGGGGGGATGGGCGTAGACAGCAGGGAGGGCGGGGGGGGATGGGCGTAGACAGCAGGGAGGGCGGGGGGGATGGGCGTAGACAGCAGGGAGGGCGGGGGGGGATGGGCGTAGACAGCAGGGAGGGCGGGGGGGATGGGCGTAGACAGCAGGGAGGGCGGGGGGGATGGGCGTAGACAGCAGGGAGGGCGGGGGGGGATGGGCGTAGACAGCAGGGAGGGCGGGGGGGGGATGGGCGGAGGACGGACACGGCAGGACGGACACAGCAGGGCGGGCGGCCGGGCACAGCATCGGAGGACAGACACAGCAGGGCGGGTGGGCGGGCAGGCGGAGGACGGACACAGCAGGGCGGGTGGGCGGAGGACGGACACAGCAGGGCAGGCGGGCAGGCGGGGGACGGACACAGCAGGGCGGGCGGGGGGACGGACACAGCAGGGCGGGCGGGGGGACACAGCAGGGCGGCCGGGCGGGCGGACACAACAGGGCGGGCGGGAGAAGTATAAGAAAAATAAGAAAGGATGGCATACATCCTGCCGGCTTCCTCCGAGCTGCGGCTATCTCCTCCCGCTGACACTCCTGAAGGGGACCCGGCTTCTGCTCCGTCGTTCTCCTTCCCCAGTAAGGCTCCCTCCGTCGATCACGTCCCGCGATCTCCTCCGGGTCTTGTAGACGCTCCCTCCTTCTCGTCCTCCCGCCGCCTGCATCTGTCCTCGTCATGCACGAGACACTGCTTCCCGCGCTCTCCTCGTGCACAACTTGACAAGCTCATCTATGTTCACCCCCTGCTGGCGGCCACTGCGCAGGCGCAACAAATTGAAAAGCCCTATCTTTAAAATGGGGCATATTTTACTTAATTAAAAAAAAACTATAACTTTTTCAAAAACCACAACCCCAAAAGGCACTACACTGGGACATACTCTATCTAATAAAACAAACCCCAAGTCTTAATTTGTCCTCTATCCTGAGTTATGCCTTCCCAAAAAAATCCTCATTCACTCTATAGGAAAACCATGTCAAAAAGCCACAGAGGGAGTGGCAGAAAAACTGACAGTTGGAACTTTAGCTTACTCTCAATTCCTCATTTTTTATTATTTTGCCCTGAAATTTGGCATGCACCAGCGGGTGACGATTCTACACGTCCATGCCAAATTTCAGCTCGGTACGTCCAATCAGTTTTGAGGTGTAGCCCCTCAAACACCATGCCCCCATCTCAGAAGTTCCCTATGGGAGAATTCCGTTTGTTCGATTCAGCCTTAATATAAGGGCACGACCGTGCCCTTATAATATATATATATATATATATATATATATATATATATATATATATATATATATATATATATATGTATAGATAGATAGATAGATAGATAGATAGATAGACACATGTATATTGAATTTTTATCCCAAAAAGATTACATCATCATAACCCACATAAAATAGCAAAAATCAACCACACAAAAGCACAACAGATGCTATCCGGAAGTGTCATGCGCTCCATAATAATGGAAAGCATGTTACCAGGTGGAAGCGCTGTTCCTCCACTGGTGGAAGCAGCAAGTATGGAATACCGGAACACACAACAAACAAAATCCGGAAGTGCTATGTGTTCCAAAAACTGGACTGAAAGGCTCAAACCATAGTGGGTGGCATAATCAAGTCCATCTGTTAAAGTGAGGCAATCATATAGGAGGAGCCAAGAATTCACACCCACCAATCAAAATACAGACACAAAACATATATATATCACATCATGGAAACATAATGATAAAGGTAAATAATAATAATAATAATAATAATAATAATAATAATAAACTAAATATATTTTAAAAATATATAAAATAGAATACTGAAAGTAAACAAAATATAACTATAGCAAAAAATATAAATATAATATTCTCACATTGCACAAACATTCATTTATACAGTCATAAACACACACTCAAGCACACATAAATACATACATACATACATACATTACATACTGTACATACACAAGCACAGACAAACCACACATACAGTGCATCCAGAAAGTATTCACAGCGCTTCACTTTTTCCACATTTAGTTATGTTACAGCCTTATTCCAAAATGGAATAAATTCATTTTTCCCCTCAAAATTCTACACACCATAATGACAACGTGAAAAAAAGTTTTTTTTGCAAATTTATAAGGCTGTAACATAACAAAATGTGGAAAAAATAAAGTGCTGTGAATACTTTCCGGATGCACTGTACGTAGTATACATACATACATACATACATACATACATACATACATACATACATAAGCACACACTCAAACATACACATTTAGACATACCATGGGCTGAGGTAGATGGGTGAGGCACTGCGAGGGAGCTGCTGTGGCTGAGCATGAGCAGACAACAGCTTCGACCGGATATGCAGAGAGCTGCAGAGCTCTCTATTGCTGCAGCTCCCGTCTTTTGCTGAGACGGAGACACAGCTGTCTATGCCGCTAAAATAAAAAAATTGGCTCATTGGGGGGATTTCTAGGTACTCAGAAACCCCCCTGCGTGCACCACTGCAAATGGTCACAGAATCTGCAGGTGGCTGCAGCCCATGTTGGGGGATCAGGACATTGCGCCAATATGTCACTTATGTATGGGGGCTTTTCTAGCAGATTCCAAGTGATATTTTCAGTAAACGACAAAGCCCCATAACTAGCGGTACAATACAGATACAATAGAGAGACTCAGGGGTCTATGTAGTAAGCCTTAGAGAGAGAGATGAAGGGAACAGAGATAAAGTATCAGCCAACCAGGTCCTAACTGTAATTTTGCAAAAACGGGGGTAAATGTACGATTCTCTGATGTGGGGTAGAAATGGTATCAGCGCACGTTACGTGCACTAATACCGCTTCTCCCCCATGCATGACTCTAGCGGTACAAGCAAGGAGACAGGGGCACTATGCACCCATGTCATTATTGGCACTGCTATCTTTTAGATAGCACTCCGAAATGCAGGGGCAATGTATGGGTTCTGGGATAAATGGTTGACCTAATTAAGGTCGACAGTCATTAGGTTGACCACTATTGGTCAACATTAACATGGTTGACATGGGAAAATGGTCAACACAGGACATGTCAACGTATGAAAAGGTTGACATGGAATTTTTTTGGTGTAGTTTTTTTTCCGTAACATGGCCAAGAACCCAAATTAGTATACCGCGTCCCCTTGCATGGCGAGCGAACCAGTTTACTGTTCCCAATCACAGTCCTCGTGGATGGTAAAGTATGAAAAAGTAAAAAATCTATTTAAAAAAAAAGCCATTTTGACCTGCCACATGTTGACCATTTTAATGTGTCGACAATTCTCCCATGTTGACCATGTTGTTGTCAATCAACAGTGGTCGACCTATTGACTGTTGACCTAAGTAGCGTCAACCTACCATCCGCATACCAATGTACGGTCAGGTTCCAACACCTGCAGCTATCGGTTTCGACAGCTGTAGGTGTCGATGCCCTATGTCCACAGCAGGGATTGCACTGCGGCGGGTGCTGATTCTGGGATGCACACGGGATATCTCATATGAGTAGCAAGATCCCACACATGCGCAGTGGAGCCGGCCGGGCAGGGAGACACAGCGCATCAGCACTATGCTCCAGTGGGTATCAGACAAGATGATTATACATCTTGTCGGATTGGCTTCCTGCTTTGCAGCAGGAAGGGTTACAGCAGGACGATCTGTACTGCTATAATACATTCTCCTCCTAACCCTGTAACATGGCAGTTACTGTAGGAGCTGATTGGCTGGTACTTTGTCGCCATCCACTTTATCTCTCCACAGGCTAAGTACATAGGACCTAATTCAGACACGATCGCTGCTGTGCGTTTTTGTATGCACCACAATGCGCAGGCGCATGGGTCCACAGCATCGGGGAGTGCCGGGCAGCAACGGCATGGTGCGAACAAAGCAATCGCTCAGGCGATCGCAAGGTGACTGACAGGAAGATCGCAAGTTGACTGACAGGAAGAGGCCGTGTGTGGGTGGCAACTGACCGTCTTAGAGGCGTGTCGGGAAAAACGCAGGAGGATCCAGGCATTTGAAAGGAGGTTTTCTGACGTCAGCTCCGTCCCCGATCATCGCAGCGGCTGAGTAAGTCCTGCGCTGTGCAGAGACTGCACAAACTTCTGTTTGTACAGCTCTCTGCACATGCGATTGCACCCCTGCACAGGAAATTCCCCCTCCCCCTGTAGGCGGTGACTACCTGATCACAGGGATGCAAAAAACGCACCCTAGCGATCAGGTCTGAATTACCCTCAAAGACCCCTCAGTTTTGAAAATTAATTCCTTAAGAATGGTACGGGCATCAGTGACTATGGCTAAGTTGTCTGCTGACAATTTTCCTGTCTGTAATCAGAAAATTCACAGTAAGTATGCTCATATAGACCTCTATTACATGTAATTGTCATACCAGGGATTTTCACTTACATATTCAGAGTAAAGCAAATAACAGCATGTTGGTCCAACTGATAGGGTATGGGTCGTTGGGTCAAGGGCCGGTGCAAGGTTTCCCAGCACCCTAGGCAAATCATCAGCAACCTCCCCCCCCCCCAAAAAAAAATAATAATAATAGATTGATTGATATATATATATATATATATATATATATCAATCAATCAGAGGCGTAACTAGGGATTTTGGAGCCCAGGGCAATATCATTAATGCACCCCCCCCCAAAAAAAGCGAAGGTTAAAATCTTGCGCGCGCGCTCCGGAAGAGGGGCCGTGGCCACTAAACAGGGGGCATGTCCCTCGGTGTAGTAATACCCCTTATACTCTCTAGTACTGGTGCCCCTTTCACCTTGTAACACACTGAATGAGCAGACATTTACCTTGTAGCACACTGAATGAGCCGACATTCACCTTGTAGCACACTGAATGAGCCAAAATTCACATTGTAGCACACTGAATGAGCTGAAATTCACATTGTAGCACACTGAATGAGCCAAAATTCACATTGTAGCACACTGAATGAGCCGAAATTCACATTGTAGCACACTGAATGAGCCGAAATTCACATTGTAGCACACTGAATGAGCCGAAATTCACATTGTAGCACACTGAATGAGCCGAAATTCACATTGTAGCACACTGAATGAGCCGAAATTCACATTGTAGCACACTGACTGAGCCAAAATTCACCTTGTAGCACACTGAATGAGCCGACATTCACATTGTAGCACACTGAATGAGCCGACATTCACATTATAGCACACTGAATGAGCCGACATTCACATTGAAGCACACTGAATGAGCCGACATTCACATTGTAGCACACTGAATGAGCCGACATTCACATTGTAGCACACTGAATGAACCGAAATTCACCTTGTAGCACACTGAATGAGCCAAAATTCACCTTGTAGCACACTGAATGAGCCGACATTCACATTGTAGCACACTGAATGAGCCGAAATTCACCTTGTAGCACACTGAATGAGCCGACATTCACATTATAGCACACTAAATGAGCCGACATTCACATTGTAGCACACTGAATGAGCCGACATTCACATTGTAGCACACTGAATGAGCCGAAATTCACCTTGTAGCACACTGAATGAGCCGACATTCACATTATAGCACACTAAATGAGCCGACATTCACATTGTAGCACACTGAATGAGCCGACATTCACATTATAGCACACTGAATGAGCCGACATTCCCATTATAGCACACTGAATGAGCCGAAATTCACATTGTAGCACACTGACTGAGCCAAAATTAACCTTGTAGCACACTGAATGTGCCGACATTCACATTGTAGCACACTGAATGAGCCGACATTCACATTATAGCACACTGAATGAGCCGACATTCACATTGTAGCACACTAAATGAGCCGACATTCACATTGTAGCACACTGAATGAGCCGACATTCACATTATAGCACACTGAATGAGCCGAAATTCACATTGTAGCACACTGAATGAGCCGAAATTCACCTTGTAGTACACTGAATGAGCCGACATTCACATTGTAGCACACTGAATGAGCCGACATTCACATTATAGAACACTGAATGAGCCGAAATTCACCTTGTAGCACACTGAATGAGCCGACATTCACATTTTAGCACACTGAATGAGCCGACATTCACATTGTAGCACACTGAATGAGCCGAAATTCACCTTGTAGGACACAGTGTGAACTGAAATTCACATTCTAGGCCTGAAGAGAGATGGGGCATTAAGAGGGAGAGAGGAGGGGGGCTTGGCATGAGGAGAAAGAGGCATATGGGGGGAGAGAGCGCAAGGGAGAGAGGCAATGGGGAGAGATTTCAGCAGAGGAGAGGTGCTCTGGACAGCAGTTACACATCCAGACTGTACCTTCAGGTGGGGAGGCAGCTCTGTGGTGTCACATGCTGGGCAATCCGGTATTTGCAGTGCTCAAATGCTTCTGGACCCCGCAGCCCAGCAAAACATTATGCGGCCATGGGGGGGGGATATAAAATAAGCGGGAGGAGACGCAGAAGGCAGGAGGAGGCAATGCGGGAGATTAACGGGGATAGGCAGAGTTGCGCAGCGGCTGATCCAGGAGTCCAGGACAGACTCTTAAGACTTATACTGTCCTGGACTCCTGGATCAGCCGCTGCGCAACTCTGCCTATCCCCGTGAAGTGAAGAGGAGCCGAGCCCGCTTGCCTGTGTACAGCTCCGGGAGCGTGACGCTGTCACTGCGGTCACGCTCCCGGCTCCCAGCACCAGCACACACATGACGGAGGCAGCATAGTGCGCCAGCGCGGTGCGGCGCTATAGTAACGGGCGGCAATAGCGGGGGCGGGCGGTGTCGGATGTACCTTTCCTCCCTGGGTGAATGTGCCGCCCCCGGACATCGGGGCGGGTATGATAAGGGAGGGGGAGTTAGCGACGCAGGCGCAGCAGTGAAGGAGCAAGAGGAAAGACACTGGTGAGCCGGGACGTGGTGGCCTTACATTTTTTTTTTTTTTAACTCGGCACCGCCCTTAAAGTGCCGGCGCCCATAGGCAGCTGCCTAAAGCTGCCTAGTGGTAGCGCCGGCCCTGGTTGGGTCGACTCAACTTAGGTAAACAGTAATTAGGTCGACCGCTGATGGTATACATGGGCATTGGGTCGACATTCAGTGGTCGACATAATGACTGATGACCTAAGCTGTGTCGACGTAACGACCATATCCCGACTGATAAATGGTATTGGAAATACAGCTAATGAAAATCTAACAATGATCAATTTTCTCACTTAACCTGACCATTTTGCTGCTTAAGAAGTCAAGTGAAATTCTTCCTTTTTTATTCGTAGTGTGTGGTCTACTTTATTGTATGGTTAATAATTAATGCATATTTTTTTATACTAGTGGAAAACAGAGAATGTTTGAAGTTATACAGGAGACCCTACAGAATGACTTCCCTGCATGGTTTGCAAAAGTGTTCAGCTTCGCCTCAAACCCAGGACTTATTTTACCTTTCATCCTGCTTATGGTGTAAGTATACTAATGAGAGGATAAAATATATATTTTTTATTTAATGAGTACAAAATATACCACCATTAGTCTGTTAACATTTTGCTATGCAAAGCAGGAGCCATTTATCAGCTCACACTGATTGGACAGCTGCCGCTAGGACCAACACCAGCTCACGCTCACACACAGTCTGTCTCTGCTGTCTGTATGGGCATGGGTGGTGAGCACTGGCGTCAGAAGGGAGGTGAAGGGGGTGCGGCCTGCACCTGGGTGTCACCTGCTGAGGAGTGACACCAAAGCGATGGCTCCTGCTCAGTGACAGGAGCCAGGTGCTGCACTGTAACATTACAGTGCAGCAACACGGCTCCTGTCACTGAGCAGAAGCCGGCACTGCAGCAAGAACACTCCCCGGTATAGACCCTCCACCCGGACCCCCGGCGTGAAGAAAACGGGGGTCGGGATGGCTAGCCACGCCCACATCCCACAAAGCCACACCCACATCCCACAAAGCCACACCCCTGGCCCATTAAGCCACACCCCTTCCCCACACTGGGTGTAAAGGGGCAGAGTGATGCCTCTGGTGGTGAGGTGCCTGCCATTGCAGTTTGGAGCAATAGAGCTGCACAATTCATGTAAGGGGAATAAATCAGGACTGAAAATATAGTGTTATGGATTGTTTGAGGAAGGGGGGCCCCAAATCAGTTTCTTGCTTAGGGCCCCATGAGGACTTATGGGCTAATTCAGGTTGGATCGCAAATCGTGATCCAATCGGAATTATTGTGTTCGCCCCGTGTATGCATGCGCCCGCACTTTCTGAGGGGGGGCAGCAATGCTCCATTACCTAGGCGGAGACTGAGCATTGAGGGGGTGTGGCCTGTAAATGGGGGCATGCTGGTGATCGCGGCGGCTACGTGACGTGACACGCAACTGACATGATCGGGGACATGGCAGCGGGCATCCTGCGGGCGCAGCTAAGCTGCACTAAGCAGGAGGCATACTTAATTTATTGCAATTTCTGCTTGTTGAGGGCGGGGGAGGCGGCGCTCAGCATGCTGGGCGGCCTTGCCCTGCGATGGGCGGCCCCCAGTATGCTAACAAAAGGATTGCAAATTCTGCTAATTACTTCTAATGCTACCAGGCGTGGATTTGGATGGAAAACCAGCCCGGGAAATTTATGGAAGCAGCCCTAATGGGGGCACGGTCTGTTGTAGGGATGGAGTCTGTTGAGGGGAAGGATACCTCAGGGTCTTGTTCTGAGGTATACGCAGTTGCAGCCCTCCTTGCATCTTTTGCTGCAGTTGTGTTTGTGACTTTATGCTAATAACACTACAATGCCCTTCCCTGGTGTACATCCATGCATACAGATATGCAAGGACTGAGATGTCCACTTTCATGTCTACAGATGCTGCAATAATGCTTTGTTCATCTTTAGACGTCACCATTTGTCGAACCATTGTAACTTTCACCAGCTCGATGCTAGGTGCAGATCATCCGTCTGCGTATGTCCAATGTGAGCAATGTCGCTATACGTAACAACTTCAGCAACACGCCCATACTACGTCATATTAGCCAACCCTCTATAATCACAGAGGAATGCCCAACACATTTCTAATACACTTCTTTGTGCGTTGTACTCAACTCTGTACAAACACCATCATGGTGCATGCATGCACAGTGCAAATCAGACGGAAGTGCAGATGAAAAACATTGCACAAGAATAAATAAAAAACATTTGCCCCACAGGAAAAACACAAATATTGGCCACCAGAGAAAACAATAAAACAAATTGGGCCCCCACAGGGAAAAAATATATATAATATAGCTTATGGTATTACAATTTGTTTCAATTTCCACTGCTGTTTGAAAGGCCCAGTGACACCAAGAGGTTTTTAAATTCTTGGCTCTATATATTCATTTATTTATTAACATTTATATAGCACTAGCATATTCCATTGCACTTTCTTTCAAAGTCGGGCTACTACTACTGCTATGACTACTACTGCTACTACTAATACTACTGTTTCTGCTGCTGCTGCTGCTACCACTACTACTACCACTACTACTACTATTATATTTGAGATCATGCCTAATTACTTCTATTATTATTATTACATTTTATTTATAGGGCGCCACAAGTGTTTCGCAGCGCCGTACAAAGGACAGTACAGGGAGACAAAACTTAGCATAACAGTAAATAAATAACAAAAATGGAGTGCAGGTAACAAAGAGCAACACAGTTCTCAAAACATAATACAGCTTAGATGAAAGTAGCGAAGGAGTAATCATTGTACAACTTGGGGCTGGCGGCCATAGATAGAGATGAGCCTTTACCAGCAGGAGAGAAAGCAGGTAAAGATGGTCGCTGAGTGAAATGTGTCAAGAAGAGGGTTTAGACAAGAGGAAAGAGGGCCCTGCTCTGAAGAGCTAACAATCTAGTGGGGAGGGGCAACAGACAGATGACATGAGGTGCAAGCAAGCAGGTAGGAGCCTGATGGTGGTATGCAAGCAAAGCAGAGATGTCCAAGGCATGGGGCAGGGGGATGGAGGAGCAGCCTAAGGACTAGGTTATGCATTGGAGGGATACGCTTTGATAAATAGGTGGGTTTTCAATGCCCGTTTGAAGCTTTGCAAGTTCGGGGAGAGTCTAATGGAGTGCGGGAGCGCATTCCACTGAAGGGGTGCAGCACGGGCAAAATCCTGAACTCGTGCATGGGAAGCAGTGACCAAGGCAGAGGAGAGGCGACGGTCATCAGCCGACCGTAGTGGGCGGGAGGGAGTATGAAGGGAGAGGAGGTTGGAGATGTAGGGAGCAGTGGAATTAGAGATGGCCTTGTATGTGAGGGTGAGGAGTTTGAAGAGGATTCTGTAGGGGAATGGGAGCCAGTGTAGATTTTGTTGAAGGGGAGTGACAGATGTGGAGCGGCGGGAGAGGAAGATGAGCCTAGCTGCAGAGTTGAGGACAGATTGGAGGGGAGCGATGTGGGAGCAAGTGAGGCCAGTGAGGAGCACATTGCAGTAGTCAAGTCGTGAGATGACCAGTGAGTGGATGATAAGTTTAGTTGCACTCTGGGAGAGAAATGGCCTGATGCGAGCAATGTTGCGTAGCTGGAACCGACAAGATTGCGCCAGAGCTTGGATGTAGGGTGCAAAGGAGAGGGAGGAGTCAAGAGTGACGCCCAGGCAGCGGAGTTGGGGAACGGGGGAGATGATAGTGTTGTCAACAGTGATAGAGATATTTGTAGGGGGTGTTGCTCTGGCTGGGGGAAAGATAATAAGTTCAGTTTTATCCATGTTGAGCTTCAGAGAGCGCTCAGACATCCAGGAGGAGATGGCAGAGAGGCAGCTGGAGACCTGAGAGAGGACAGAGGGGGACAGATCAGGAGAGGAGAGGTAGAGTTGTGTGTCATCAGCATAGAGGTGGTATTGAAGGCCAAATGAGTTAATGAGCGCACCCAGGGAAGAGGTGTAGAGGGAGAACAGAAGGGGGCCTAGGACAGAACCCTGAGGGACACCAACAGGAAGGATGGAAGGGTGTGAGGTGGTTCCGGAGGCAGACACAGAGAAGGAGCGGTTAGTGAGGTATGAGGTAAACCAGTCAAGGACGGTGCTAGAGAGGCCAACATTTTGGAGTGTGCGGAGGAGGAGAGGGTGATCCACAGTGTCAAAGGCAGCAGAGAGGTCCAGAAGGATGAGCAAAGAGAAGTGGCCCTTGGATTTGGCTGAAAGCAGGTCACTGGTGACTTTCACCAGGGCAGTCTCGGTGGAGTGGAGTGGGCGAAAGCCAGATTGTAGTGGATCAAGGATGGAGTGGTCAGAGAGGTAGCTTGTGAGACGGCTGTAGACCAGTCGTTCAAGTAGTTTGGAGGCAAAAGGGTTAAGAGAGATGGGGCGGTAGCTAGTGAGTGATGAAGGGTCGAGGTTGGCTTTTTTGAGAATAGGGGACACCAGAGCATGTTTGAATGGTGAGGGAAAGATGCCAGTAGAGAGCGATAGGTTAAAGAGGTGAGCAAGGTGGGAGCAGGCAGTGGGGGGGAGGGAGCGGAGAAGATGGGAGGGGAGGGGGTCCAAGTGGCAGGTTGTGGGGGGAGAGGATAAGATGAGGGAGTGGACTTCCTTGTCTGAGGTGGGACGGAAGCAGGACAGGGTGGGATAGATGGACGGGAGAGATGGTGGGAGCAGGGGGGCAGCAGAGGGGTGACGGGAGGAGATGTAATTTTGAATATCCTCAATTTTGGAGATGAAGAAGGAGGCAAAGTCAGTTGGAGTGAGGGAAGAGGGGAGGGGAGGGGAGGAGGAGGGGGGCGAAGGAGAGTGTTGAAAGTTTCAAAGAGTCGGCGTGGACTGGAGGACTGAGAAGAGATGAGTGTTTGGAAAAAGGATTGCTTGGCGAGAGAAAGAGCAGCGCTATAGGAAGAGAGGATAAACTTGAAATGGAGAAAGTCCGCCAGAGAGTGGGATCTCCTCCAGGAGCGTTCTGCAGACCGTGAACATTTTTGTAGGAATCGTGTGAGTTTGGTGTGCCAGGATTGGGGTTTGGAGCGGCGGAGGGGGACAGATGAGAGGGGGGCCACAGAGTCAAGAGCAGCAGTAAGGGAAGAGTTATAGAAGGAGGCTGCCTGGTTGGGACAAGTCATAGTGGAAAGAGGAGAGAGGAAGGTCTCGAGGGAGGACATGATAGCGGGGTTGCGGGACCCGAGATTGCGTCTGGTGATGGTGGGTCTGGGTGTGGAGCAGAGAGGGGAAGATGAGAGGGTGAAAGAAAGCAGATGGTGGTCAGAGAGAGGGAAGGAAGAGTTAGAGAAATCAGAGAGATCACATCGGTGGGTGAAGACAAGGTCGAGGGAGTGGCCGAGATTGTGAGTAGGGGTGGAGGACCATTGAGAAAGTCCAAAGGAGGAGGAAAGAGCAAGAAGGTTAGAGGAAGCTGCATTAGTGATGTCGATAGGGATGTTAAAGTCACCGAGGATGATAGAGGGGAGGTCGGAGGAGAGAAAGTGGGGAAGCCAGGCAGCAAAGTTGTCAAGGAAAGGTGTACAGCGGCCAGGGGGGCGGTAGATCACTGCCACATGGAGGTGAATGGGGTAGAAGAGGTGGATAGTGTGAACCTCAGAGGTGGAGAAGGTGAGGGAGGGCTCAGGTGGGATGACACGAAAGGTGCAGTTAGGAGAGAGAAGGATGCCCACGCCTCCACCCTGGCGGCTATCAGGTCTGACCGTGTGGGTGAAGGAGAGGCCTCCGTAGGAGAGGGCAGCAGGGGAGGTGGTGTTAGAGTAGGAGAGCCAGGTTTCAGTGATGGCGAGAAGGTTAAAAGAGTGGGAGATGAAGAGGTCGTGGATAGTTGGCAACTTGTTGCAGATTGATCTAGCATTCCAGAGTGCACAGAAGAAGGGAAGGGAGGGGACGGGGGTAATGGGGATCAGGTTGGCTGGGTTCTTAATGCGTGTGGGTAGTCTGGAAATTTGGGTGGCGGGTGATCTAGCAGTGAGGATTGGTCTGGGACAGGATCGAGGAGCCATAATTCCTGTTCAGTAGTGTTGTTCAGAGGAATAGTATTGAATGGAGTGGCTGTAATAAAGAAATAACAATGAGAAGGGGGATGTAGTCAAAACAGAGACAGTGGAGATCAGTTTTTCTGTAAATAATGGAGGGAATGGAAACACTGAGAATGTTACACAGTGGTTGAAGAGATTATAAATGAGGAGCAGAAAGCAATGTGTGAGAGCAGTATGGCTGTTACTTAATCAGACAGGGAGGTCAGTGTCCAGGCTGTGTGGATTGCAGGCGTTGGTGGTACTGGATTAGGTTACTCTCTGTAGGCTGTTGATTGCAGGTGTGGAAGATAGTCTGCTGTCCTTCTGTTCTTCTCCTGTTCATCTCCGATTTTCTCCAAGGTTATATCGCCATACCTAACACTAACATACTTCACAGCTAAGATGCTATACAGCCAGAGGCTTATACAGCCAAGTATGTACTGATTAAATAAAGATACAGTCTAGATTGCTAACAGCACCCACCCACTGAGACTCCACCCACAACAAAAGGTCAGCTACAGGTGTGAATAACAATAGAGCAGGACATCCCCCACTAGTACACAGTGATTTCCTACTATAGTAGTGGATAGGAATAACTATAAACAAAGACACAGGTTACCTATCAAAATTCATAAAATAAGTATAGAAGTTGCAGGATGAGAATCATGTAGGAGTGAGATAAAGTACCTATCAAAATTTATAAAATAAGCATAGAAGTTGCAGGATGCTACTACTACTACTACTACTGTTACTACTGCTGCTGCTACTACTGCTGTTTTCTCTAACGTCCTAGTGGATGCTGGAGACTCCAAAAGGACCATGGGGAACATCGGCTCCGCGGGAGACTGGGCACAAAGTAAAAGCTTTAGGACTAGCTGGTGTGCACTGGCTCCTCCCCCTATGACCCTCCTCCAAGCCTCAGTTAAGATTTTGTGCCCGAACGAGAAGGGTGCAATCTAGGTGGCTCTCCTGAGCTGCTTAGAGTAAAAGTTTAAATAGGTTTTTTTATTTTCAGTGAGACCTGCTGGCAACAGGCTCACTGCATCGAGGGACTAAGGGGAGAAGAAGCGAACTCACCTGCGTGCAGAGTGGATTGGGCTTCTTAGGCTACTGGACATTAGCTCCAGAGGGACGATCACAGGCCCAGCCATGGATGGGTCCCGGAGCCGCGCCGCCGCCCCCCTTACAGAGCCAGAAGAGTGAAGAGGTCCGGAAAATCGGCGGCAGAAGACGTCCTGTCTTCAATAAGGTAGCGCACAGCACCGCAGCTGTGCGCCATTGCTCTCAGCACACTTCACACTCCGGTCACTGAGGGTGCAGGGCGCTGGGGGGGGGGCGCCTGGGATGCAATGAAAATACCTTAAATGGCTAAAAATACATCACATATAGCTCCTGGGCTATATGGATGTATTTAACCCCTGCCAGTTTTCCACAAAAAAGCGGGAGAAAGGCCGCCGAAAAAGGGGCGGAGCCTATCTCCTCAGCACACAAGCGCCATTTTTTCCTCACAGCTCCATTGGAGGAAGGCTCCCTGACTCTCCCCTGCAGTCCTGCACTACAGAAACAGGGTAAAACAAGAGAGGGGGGGCACTAAATTGGCATATTAATATATACAGCAGCTATATTAGGGAAAAACACTTATATAAGGTTATCCCTGTATATATATAGCGCTCTGGTGTGTGCTGGCAAACTCTCCCTCTGTCTCCCCAAAGGGCTAGTGGGGTCCTGTCCTCTATCAGAGCATTCCCTGTGTGTGTGCTGTGTGTCGGTATGCTGTGTCGACATGTATGAGGAGGAAAATGGTGTGGAGGCGGAGCAATTGCCTGTGTTAGTGATGTCACCCCCTAGGGAGTCGACACCTGACTGGATGGTCTTATGGAAAGAATTACGTGATAGTGTCGGCACTTTACAAAAGACTGTTGACGACATGAGACAGCCGGCAAATCAGTTAATACCTGTACAGGCGTCTCAAACACCGTCAGGGGCTATAAAACGCCCGTTACCTCAGGTCGATACAGACACTGACACGGACACTGACTCCAGTGTCGACGGTGAGGAAACAAACGTATTTTCCAGTAGGGTCACACGTTACATGATCACGGCAATGAAGGAGGTTTTGAACATTTCTGATACTACAAGTACCACAAAAAAGGGTATTATGTGGGGTGTGAAAAAACTACCCGTAGTTTTTCCTGAATCAGATGAATTAAATGAGGTGTGTGATGAAGCGTGGGTTTCCCCCGATAAAAAACGGCTAATTTCTAAAAAATTATTGGCATTATACCCTTTCCCGCCAGAGGTTAGGGCGCGTTGGGAAACACCCCCTAGCGTAGATAAGGCGCTCACACGCTTATCAAAACAAGTGGCGTTACCGTCTCCTGATACGGCCGCCCTCAAGGAACCAGCTGATAGGAAGCTGGAAAATATCCTTAAAAGTATATACACACATACTGGTATTATACTGCGACCAGCAATCGCCTCAGCCTGGATGTGCAGTGCTGGGGTGGCTTGGTCGGATTCCCTGACTGAAAATATTGATACCCTGGACAGGGACAATATATTATTGACTATAGAGCATTTAAAGGATGCATTTCTATATATGCGAGATGCACAGAGGGATATTTGCACTCTGGCATCAAGAGTAAGTGCGATGTCCATTTCTGCCAGAAGAGGATTATGGACGCGACAGTGGTCAGGGGATGCGGATTCCAAATGGCATATGGAAGTATTGCCGTATAAAGGGGAGGAGTTATTTGGGGTCGGTCTATCGGACCTGGTGGCCACGGCAACGGCTGAAAAATCCACCTTTTTACCCCAAGTCACCTCGCAGCAGAAAAAGATACCGTCTTTTCAGGCTCAGTCCTTTTGTCCCCATAAGGGCAAGCGGGCAAAAGGCCACTCATATCTGCCCCGGGGCAGAGGAAGGGGAAAAAGACTGCAGCAAACAGCCTCTTCCCACGAACAGAAGCCCTCCCCCGCTTCTGCCAAGTCCTCAGCATGACGCTGGGGCCTTACAAGCGGACTCAGGCACGGTGGGGGCCCGTCTCAAGAATTTCAGCGCGCAGTGGGCTCACTCGCAAGTGGACCCCTGGATCCTGCAGGTAGTATCTCAGGGGTACAAATTGGAATTCGAGACGTCTCCCCCTCGCCGGTTCCTGAAGTCTGCTTTACCAACGTCTCCCCCCGACAGGGAGGCGGTATTGGAAGCCATTCACAAGCTGTATTCCCAGCAGGTGATAATCAAGGTACCCCTCCTACAACAGGGAAAGGGGTATTATTCCACGCTGTTTGTGGTACCGAAGCCGGACGGCTCGGTGAGACCCATTTTAAATCTGAAATCCTTGAACACTTACATAAAAAGGTTCAAGTTCAAGATGGAGTCACTCAGAGCAGTGATAGCGAACCTGGAAGAAGGGGACTATATGGTGTCTCTGGACATCAAGGATGCTTACCTCCATGTCCCAATTTGCCCTTCTCACCAAGGGTACCTCAGGTTTGTGGTACAGATCTGTCACTATCAGTTTCAGACGCTGCCGTTTGGATTGTCCACGGCACCCCGGGTCTTTACCAAGGTAATGGCCGAAATGATGATTCTTCTTCGAAGAAAAGGCGTCTTAATTATCCCTTACTTGGACGATCTCCTGATAAGGGCAAGGTCCAGAGAACAGTTAGAGGTCGGAGTAGCACTATCTCAAGTAGTACTACGACAGCACGGATGGATTCTAAATATTCCAAAATCGCAGCTGATTCCGACGACACGTCTGCTGTTCCTAGGGATGATTCTGGACACAGTACAGAAAAAGGTGTTTCTCCCGGAGGAGAAAGCCAAGGAGTTATCCGACCTAGTCAGGAACCTCCTAAGACCAGGCCAAGTGTCAGTACATCAATGCACAAGGGTCCTGGGAAAGATGGTGGCTTCTTACGAAGCGATTCCATTCGGCAGATTCCACGCAAGAACTTTTCAGTGGGATCTGCTGGACAAATGGTCCGGATCGCATCTTCAAATGCATCAGCGGATAACCCTGTCTCCAAGGACAAGGGTGTCTCTCCTGTGGTGGTTACAGAGTGCTCATCTCCTAGAGGGCCGCAGATTCGGCATTCAGGATTGGGTCCTGGTGACCACGGATGCCAGCCTGAGAGGCTGGGGAGCAGTCACACAGGGAAGAAATTTCCAGGGCTTGTGGTCAAGCCTGGAGACATTACTTCACATAAATATCCTGGAGCTAAGGGCCATCTACAATGCTCTAAGCCTAGCAAGACCTCTGCTTCAAGGTCAGCCGGTGTTGATCCAGTCGGACAACATCACGGCAGTCGCCCACGTAAACAGACAGGGCGGCACAAGAAGCAGGAGGGCAATGATGGAAGTGGCAAGGATTCTTCGCTGGGCGGAGAATCATGTGATAGCACTGTCAGCAGTGTTCATTCCGGGAGTGGACAACTGGGAAGCAGACTTCCTCAGCAGACACGATCTTCACCCGGGGGAGTGGGGACTTCACCCAGAAGTCTTCCACATGATTGTGAACCGTTGGGAAAAACCAAAGGTGGACATGATGGCGTCCCGCCTCAACAAAAAACTGGACAGATATTGCGCCAGGTCAAGGGACCCTCAGGCAATAGCTGTGGACGCTCTGGTAACACCGTGGGTGTACTAGTCAGTGTATGTGTTCCCTCCTCTTCCTCTCATACCAAAAGTACTGAGAATCATAAGAAGGAGAGGAGTAAAGACTATACTCGTGGCTCCGGATTGGCCAAGAAGGACTTGGTACCCGGAAATTCAAGAGATGCTCACGGAAGACCCGTGGCCTCTACCTCTAAGAAAGGACCTGCTCCAGCAGGGACCATGTCTGTTCCAAGACTTACCGCGGCTGCGTTTGACGGCATGGCGGTTGAACGCCGGATCCTGAAGGAAAAAGGCATTCCGGATGAAGTCATCCCTACCCTGATCAAAGCCAGGAAGGATGTAACCATACAACATTATCACCGTATTTGGCGTAAATATGTTGCGTGGTGCGAGGCCAGGAAGGCCCCTACAGAGGAATTTCAACTGGGTCGTTTCCTGCATTTCCTGCAAACAGGACTGTCTATGGGCCTCAAATTAGGGTCCATTAAGGTTCAAATTTCGGCCCTGTCAATATTCTTCCAAAAAGAACTGGCTTCTGTTCCTGAAGTTCAGACGTTTGTCAAGGGAGTACTGCATATACAGCCTCCTTTTGTGCCTCCAGTGGCACCTTGGGATCTCAATGTAGTTTTGGGATTCCTAAAATCACATTGGTTTGAACCACTCACCACTGTGGACTTAAAATATCTCACATGGAAAGTGGTAATGCTGTTAGCCCTGGCTTCAGCCAGGCGTGTCTCAGAATTGGCGGCTTTATCCTATAAAAGCCCTTACCTAATTTTTCATACGGACAGGGCAGAATTGAGGACTCGTCCTCAATTTATTCCTAAGGTGGTTTCAGCATTTCACTTAAACCAGCCTATTGTGGTGCCTGCGGCTACTAGGGACTTGGAGGATTCCAAGTTGCTGGACGTAGTCAGGGCCCTGAAAATATATGTTTCCAGGACGGCTGGAGTCAGAAAATATGATTCGCTGTTTATCCTGTATGCACCCAACAAGCTGGGTGCTCCTGCTTCTAAGCAGACGATTGCTCGTTGGATTTGTAGTACAATTCAGCTTGCACATTCTGTGGCAGGCCTGCCACAGCCAAAATCTGTAAAAGCCCATTCCACACGGAAAGTGGGCTCATCTTGGGCGGCTGCCCGAGGGGTCTCGGCTTTACAACTTTGCCGAGCAGCTACTTGGTCAGGGGCAAACACGTTTGCTAAATTCTACAAATTTGATACCCTGGCTGAGGAGGACCTGGAGTTCTCTCATTCGGTGCTGCAGAGTCATCCGCACTCTCCCGCCCGTTTGGGAGCTTTGGTATAATCCCCATGGTCCTTTCGGAGTCCCCAGCATCCACTAGGACGTTAGAGAAAATAAGAATTTACTTACCGATAATTCTATTTCTCATAGTCCGTAGTGGATGCTGGGCGCCCATCCCAAGTGCGGATTGTCTGCAATACTTGTACATAGTTATTGTTACAAAAATCGGGTTATTATTGTTGTGAGCCATCTTTTCAGAGGCTCCTCTGTTATCATGCTGTTAACTGGGTTCAGATCACAAGTTGTACGGTGTGATTGGTGTGGCTGGTATGAGTCTTACCCGGGATTCAAAATCCTTCCTTATTGTGTACGCTCGTCCGGGCACAGTATCCTAACTGAGGCTTGGAGGAGGGTCATAGGGGGAGGAGCCAGTGCACACCAGGTAGTCCTAAAGCTTTTACTTTGTGCCCAGTCTCCTGCGGAGCCGATGTTCCCCATGGTCCTTTCAGAGTCCCCAGCATCCACTACGGACTATGAGAAATAGAATTATCGGTAAGTAAATTCTTATTATTACTGCTGCTGCTGCTGCTACTACTACTACTAATACTACATCCACTAGTACTGCTACTAATACTACTACTGCTACTACTACTACTACTACTGCTACTACTGCTGCTACTTCTACTATGACTGCTGCTGCTACTACTGCTGCTACCACTACTACTACTGCTGCTGCTGCTACTACTACTACTACTACTACTGCTACTCCTACTTCTACTACTACTGCTGCTACTACTACTACTACTACTACTTCTACTTTGACTGCTGCTACTACTACTACTACTGCTGCTGCTACTACTACTACTACTGCTGCTACAAGTACTACTGCTGCTACTAATACTGCTTCTGCTACTACTGCTGCTGCTACTACTACTACTACTGCTACTACTACTAATACTATTGCTGCTGCTGCTACTACTACTACTGCTGCCAGGAATATAGCCAGAAGTTTTTGGGCCCCAGAGCAACATTTTGAAGGGCCTGCCGTCCCAATGCTTCTAGAGAGACACTTCTCTGCAGCAGTTGTTACTTTTATGCCCTATAATAGTGCCCTAGTTAATTTTTTTGAACCATAGTAGAGCCTTATTTATTGTTATGCCCCATAGTAGTCCCTAGTTTCTTTTATGAATTGCAGTAATGCTTAAGTTCACCCTATAGCACATTTCAGAGCTGCCAGTACACATTATGAGGCACAGTACCCCCAATTTCCCATTCATATAGCACCTCATTACAGTGCCCCGGTTCATATTATATAAAATTAAAATACCCTACAGTTCATTTTATACCACACTACAATGAGCAGGTCCAGGGGCATACCTTGATATATTGAAGGCCCCAAGGAAAAAGTTTGAGAGGACCCCTACATACTTCCCAATGGTGAAAAATGTATATAACATATGTAACTTTGACAGGGAAGGTGGCTCGCTCTCAGCTCTGGGTCACAGAATGGTGCCTGCACCAATGGTAGCTACGCCCCTGTATATAACACATGTAACTGTAACAGGGAAGGTGGCCCCTCTCAGCTCTGGGCAACTGTAGCACAGACAGGTGTGTGGGTGGAGACTCTGCAGTCTGTGCTGTTTGAGTTGAGAGTAAGGAGTGTGTTCAGTGAGCTCCAGAAACAGCAGTTGCATCCAGTGCTTGCAGGGGTATTTCCTGCAGGTTTCCCCCAGAGGGATGGATTCTCCTGGGGGACAAGGCTCCCAGCGGTCGCCCCATGGTACTGGTTGTAAAGTACCCAAAACCAAAACTCCTGGTGTCCAGACAATTGGTGCGGCTGGCCAGTCTCATGCATCAGGAAACAGCATGAGCAGCTTGATAGATAATGACAGCAGTGATTCCAGCGTGGCTTCAGCAGAGAAAGAGTCACAGCTAGCCCTTCTTATGCTGTAGGGTTCCTGTGAGATGGAACACTGGATGGAGTGGAAGTGAAAGCTACCTGCCCTGCTGGCACAGCTCCAGAAGGGCAACTGGAGCTGTAGTTGGATACCCCCAAACTCTCCCAGGGTACTTCCATGCATGAAGTAAAGCAGGGTGGATTGGCAGGGGGGAGTGAAGGGGGGGGGGAGGTGAAGTCTTTAGATGCCTTGGAGAATGTACCTGGGTACCCAGGTGGTACTGGGGATGAAGAAGAGTGTGTGGAGGAGGAAGAGGAAGCTTTGATAGCTTCTCCATAGAAGACCTCCGAAATGAAGCCAGGTGTATAGAGTTTAGAATTGCTGATAAAAAGAAAAAAAGAAATACCTGCTACAAGTAGGAAAAACTTGTGCTAAAGAAGGCAATTGAAACTCTACCACCCTGGAATGGGTTAAAACCAGATTAAAGGAGAAGCAGCTTGAGAGAAAGGAGAAGCAGATGCAGACAGTAGTGATGGGGTTACTTGATTGTGATGGAGCTCAGCTATTACCTGTGGCCAGTATTTCCAGCAAGTGTACAGAGGCTGTCTGTGCACCTGAAAGTGATTCCAGCTCATCATCCAATGTGCAGATGTCCGCTGAGCTGCAGGGAGAAGCAGCAACTAAGAGTGTGTCAGTCCTGGCAGCAGAGAATGCAGAGGTCATCAGAAAGGTAACACTGTCTTGTCCAGCTCAGGGTATCTCTGCTCCTGATGATTTCCCTACAGCATCTGTTAATGTGGGGGCTGCTCTGCCAGAAGCAGTGCCTGAGTGTATGCAGATTTCCCCAGTAGCAGTGGCTCAGCATGGCAGTGGCTCTTGCACATTGTTTGTCTGGGATGGGTTAGCAGACAAAACTGAAGAGATTGTTTCTAACATTGGGGGTCATTCTGAGCTTCTAACGACAATTCCATTCACACAGCCTATCGCAAGGAGATTAACAGGAAGAAGGCATTTATGGGTGTCAACTGATCGTTTTCTGGGAGTGTTTGAGAAAATGCAGGTGTGTCCAAGCGTGGGTGTCTGACGTCAATTCCGGGACCAAACAGGCTAAAGTGATCGCAAGGGCTGAGTAAGTTCAGACCTACTCAGAAACTGCGAAAAACTTTTTCGTACTGCTCGGTTGCACAGGCGTTTGCACCCTTGCAAAGCGAAACTACACTCCCCCGTGGGCAGCGACTATGCCTTTGCATGGCTGCAAAAAGTAGCTAGCAAGCGATCAACTCGGAATGAGGGCCATTGTACAGATTCTTACTTCTCACATTGACAGTAACTTAGTGCAACCTTGTAACACTGCGCAAGGGATGCCTGTCTTAGACAGAAACACTTTGTCTGAGGGGAGTAAAGAAGTGATTCAGGCTGTGTATGGCCAGTTGGATGCTCCAGCCAGGTTAAAAGCTGCAGCTGAATTAATTAGTACTGAGGAAAAGAGACGTGAAGTTACAAATGTAGATAATGTGCCTAATGCTGTAAGTAATAATGATGATGCAAATAAATTTTTCGGGCACAAGGTCCTATGCTTGCATGGTGAATGCAAAGGTACCCCCAACAGCAGTTACTTCTGGTCAAATTACTAAGAGGAGAAATCTATTGCAATTTAAATGTGCAGGGACAGGTGATGTCCCAACAAAAGAGATCTTTCTAGAGATGATTTTCAGCCTGGGTTTCCATGCTTCGGATGTGTATGCCTGTATCCATCCAGTCAAAACATCTGACTTCGATGTGAGCTTCCTATGCTATCAGGGATTACAGACCTTTTGGATGAAGTGGCAGGCATGCAGATCCCAAGCACCATATAGCAACTATAGAATGAATTTGGTGACCAAGCAGGATAAGGTTAAAATAACAATATTAGTTCGAAATGAGTCCATTACTGCCCAGGACATTTTGTTTTGGCTGTCCAGATTCTGCACTGTACAATCTAACTTAATAAAGGTTGGTTTCACAATGGGAGTCTGCGGAGGTGTGTGGTCCGTTATGGTTCAGTTAAAAAGTACGGATAAAGGTTTCTTGCATATTCCTTCTGCGGCCTATATTGGTCGAGACCGAGTACAGTGCTTCTACCCTGGGCAGCCACACACCTGCATTAGATGTACAGATTTTTGCCACTTGAGTAGCAAATGTAATGTCACCAAATGCACGTTCTGTGGAAAAGTTGGACATGTGACAAGAGATGGTAAAGATGTTAAATTTAACTTATGTGGGGAGGATGGCCACCCTTACAGTCGATGCCCATGGGCAAGCCATAATATGGAGAATGAACGAGATCAGATGGAGGAAGCTACATAGAAAGAGAAAGAGGGTCCAGTAAAGGAAATTGTCTTTTTAGGTGTACAAAACAGGGCTGCTAAAGAAATGGAAAAGATAGATACATTTCAAAAGGAAAATAGAGGGAAGAGGAAAAAGAAGGTTGACAGTGTTGAATTAGTTCTCTCTAATAGATGTGATGCCTTTTCATCACTGATGAAAAACAGGCGAGGGAGGTAGTAACAAATTGTAAAGATTTAGTTTTTGTCTCCAAGGTTAGTAAGAGGAAGGCAAAGCAGGGTGAGAAGGCTTCAGTAGGTGACAAGATAAGGAAACAGGCGGGGGGGGGGGGGGGGGGGAGTAATGGAGATGAAGGATTAGAATGCGATCCAGCAGGCACAGATTTAGGGGATGAAGAGGTGGATGGACTGCCTTGTTCAGGAGATGGTAATAGAGGAAACACCACAGGTAGAGGAGCAGGAAGAGATTGAGATAGATTCCTCAGGTTCAGAAATTGCACCAAGTGGGGCACCTGCAGGTGATCTGTTCGGGGGTTCCAGGTTTTCCGCCTAGGTAAGAGCGCAAACCACCAGATCATGGACCCTCACAAAGTAAGGGTGTCCTGTCCCAAAATTCAGGCAATGGTGATGGCATGCAGGGTGCCATTGGGGAGGGGGAAACCACTCTCAACGGGAAATATACTAGAAGATCTAGGTCTTCAAGTAGGGTGTCAGAAAAATGCAAAGGAAAAGTGAGCAGGGTCCTGCTTCTATAACCAAATGACACATGGATCCCCAACCCATATAATGTGCCACCATTAATGTGGCTTCCGTAGTTTCAGAACGAGCTTGTTTTATGGCCTTTGATTTTTTTCAATACAGTTGAGATTGATTTTTTGTTTTTGCAAGAGACCAGAATTAGTAGGTTGGACATCCTCCACAAGATGAAAAGGGAGTGGAGGCATGGGCCTTCCTACTGGTCTCTTGCGGCCAAGCCATATAGTGGGGTGGCAGTGCTTTTTACTGGCATGGTAACTGTGCACAGGGTTATAGAACAACGGCAGGTAGGTGTATGATTTTAGATGTCAACCTGAAGGGACATGATCTGAGGCTCATTACTGTCTACAGGCCACAGTCAAAATGGGACAGGAAATGTCTCTTCAGGGAGATAAAACCGTTCCTTTTTATGGCTCAGCAGATTATCTTTGGTGGTGATTTCAACACCATTATTAGGCCCAAAGACAGGGGAGGTTCAAAGACAGCCCTGGGCTATGATTCTAATTTT
Organism: Pseudophryne corroboree; assembly: GCF_028390025.1. Taxonomy (NCBI): domain Eukaryota; kingdom Metazoa; phylum Chordata; class Amphibia; order Anura; family Myobatrachidae; genus Pseudophryne; species Pseudophryne corroboree. Next base: position 505,577,008 of record NC_086444.1, on the reverse strand, counting down.
TTAGTTCGTATGATTAGACAGGCAGGTTTGGTGGATGTGCACATTCGCCATTCTCCAGACCTCACAGGTTACACTTTCTTTATTGGTAGTGGTAGTCATAGATCTAAGATAGATAGGTTTTTTGTTAAAGAGACCTCAAAAACTTTTCCTCCAGAGGTAAAGCCAGTAGAGTTCTCTGATCATGTTTTTCTCTCTGTCATTTTGAATGCCTCAGAAGCTACATAGAAGGGGCAGGGCCTATGGTGACTGAATTCTGAGCTCCTAAAGGAGGAAAAGATTAGACAATCATTTAGAGACTTCTTTCGATCTCAGGAAACACTTTTGGAGGCTGGATAGAATAGATCTGAGTGGTGGGTAGAAAGTAAAAAGAGAAATCTGAGAATCTTCCAGAGGTTGGTAGCAAAAAAGTGAAGTATCTACCAGAGTTTGAGAAGGAAATAAGATTTCTTGATTTCTGAGAGTGGAGATAGTGGGGAAATCTCCTGAGTGAAGGCTCAGATGAAGGACTATCAGTATAACTGGCTGGATTCTTTGATTTTGGAGAGGGATTTGGGCAAATACCACTCGCGTGATCCCTACCAGAATTGCAGAAGATCAGTTGAAATTAAGGAGATGAGGGGTCTTTATGAAAAACAGGGTGTTCTTCCTGAGGATAAGGAAGGCATCTTGGGAGTCATTAGATCCTATTACTCCAGTCTGAGCAGCCACTTATCAGAGAAAGGATGGAAACATTTCTGAGGGAGACACCTGGACTTTCTATTCCAGATTCCTCAATTGAAACCTTGGGCAGGGATGTGACTGCAGAGGAAGTTAAGATGGCAATTGATGAGTTAAATTTTAAGAAATCCCCAGTCCCAGATGGTTTAACATCTGAGTTCTATCAAGTATTTGCAGACCTCTTGATTCCTTGCCTAGTAGAAGTATATAATGAGTGCCTGGGTGAGGGAACCCTCCCTCATTCTATGAGGATATCATAGTAACATACATTGTAACATAGTAACATAGTATTCGAGGTTGAATAGAGACAAAATGCCCATCGCGTTCAACCTGTTTATTGTATTAACTTGAGTTGATTTTAATGTACCTGCTGAAAAATGTTTTATGACTAGTTAATAACTACAAATCACGTTACACCCGGATTAACAACTTCAATATTTTAAGTGTTGTAACCCTGGATATTCTTTTCAATCAGAAAATCATCCAATCCCCTTTTAAATGCATTTACAGTGTCCACCATTACCACCTTCCCTGGCAAAGAATTCCAAATCCTTATTGACCTAACAGTGAAGAACCCTTTCCTCCGTTGCATGTGGAATTTTCTCTCCTCCAGCCTCAGCGAGTGCCTGCGTGTCCTAAACAGCGTTCTTTAATAAATAATTCCTCTGCTAACTCTTTGTAGTGCCCCTTTACATATTTGAATACATTAATAATGTCTCCTTTTACACGCCTTTTTTCCAGTGTATACTTGTTCAACCTAGTAAGCCTTTCCTCGTAATCCAGTCCCTCAAGCCCTTTAATCAATTTAGTAGCTCGCCTTTGAACCATCTCGAGTTCACCGATATCTTTTTTATACAGTGGTGCCTAAAACTGAACACAGTATTCCAGGTGCGGACGTACCAATGATTTGTACAGCAGCAGAATTACATCTTCGTCCTTTGTCTCAATTCTCCGTTTTATGCACGCTAACACCTTACTTGCCTCTTTACTGCGCTATGACATTGTATATGGTTATTAAGTTTATTAACAATGAGTACTCCCAAATCCTTTTCCAAAAATGTTACTCCTAGACTTTCCCCGTTTAATATGTAGGATACAAGTTTGTTTTTAGTCCCAAAATGCATAACCTTGCATTTTTCTATATTGAACCTCATTCTCCATTTAGACGCCCCGATTTCAAGTTTAGATAAGTCATTCTGCAGAAACTCCACATATTTTTCTGGATTAATTACCCTACAAAGTTTAGTGTAATCTGCAAAGATTGACACTGTGCTTTCCAGGCCTATTTCTAGGTCATTGATAAATATGTTGAACAGTAGTGGGTAGAGTACGGACCCCTGTGGTATTCCGCTGAAAACCGGTGTCCAGCTTGAGGACTTCCCGTTGACCACTACTGTCACAACTGAGGGCCTGAGCTGACGGGAGGCAGCCTCAGTTGTAGGGGCTGAGATGTACCGGAACCTGGGAGGTTGTATCAGACCCCTGGACATGTAAGTAACATGAATAATAACTGCCCGAAGGCGTGACCACGACAACTTGGATAAAAGTCAATGATGTTTATTATGACAACTCCGCAACACAGCAGCAGTAAAAGAAAACGTAAAAGTCAGCAAAGAATAAATACAGTTCCTGGGTACTACAGGATGGCAGGAGCCACAGGGCACTGGTAGTGTGAGATAGTTCTTATGATCTTCTAGATGGAAAGTCCTTACCAGGCCCGACTGTAGCAATGGAGATAACCCAGGATTGTGCCAGCTGGTGTTCCAGGAAAAGCTGGGTTGCTGAAGATAAAACAGCTGCTGTGGATACTGGCTGGAACCAGACTGTTGTTAGCACGGAGTGGATACTGGCTGGAACCAGTTAAATAATAAATGAACTTGGGAGCGATGAAATATGAACTGAAATGTAGAACTTGAGAGCGGAGAAATAATAATACCGGTGGAGAGTGGTAAAGTGTAGAAAGGACACCGGCCCTTTAAGGGAAGCTGTACTCTGCTGGAAGCTGAGCTGGAAGCAGGTAATGTTGTAGCTGGAAACAGATGAATCCACAATGGATTGGAGAGTCAGGCTACACCGCAGGTGGAATGCTGGTGCGGGTCTCTATGGTGGAAGTCTTGAGACAGGAGCTGGAACCTGGAAGACAATCACAGGAGAGAGACAAACAGGAACTAGGTTTGACAACCAAAGCACTGACGCCTTCCTTGCTCAGGCACAGTGTATTTATACCTGCAGCAAGGAAGGGATTGGCTAGGCAATTATGCAGATTATCAATACTGAGAACAGATTGGTGGAAATGATCAGCTGACAGAATCCAAGATGGCTGCGCCCATGCAGACACTTGGAGGGAAGTTTGGTTTGTAATCCATGTGGTAATGAAAACAGTAATGGCGGCGCCGGCCACCGGAGACAGGAGGCGCCAGGCTGACAGATGCACATCCAACCACGCGGACACAGCGGAGGCCGCGGCTGACGTAATCGCCACTCAGATACTCTGCATGCAGAAGTTCAGGGATGGCGGCGGAGGCCGCGGGAGACGCCATGCCAGGTGTAATATGGCGTTTACTGTGACAGCGTCCCAGAGTGACAGGAGAGGATACAGGAATGTACACATCAGGATAACAGATGGAATCCGGTCCTGGAGCGCTGAGCCAGCCTTAGGAGGCATCTGATGGGTAAGAAATGGCGTCCAGATACCCGGATCGTGACAGCACCCCCCCCTTTAGGAGTGGCCCAAGGACACTTCTTTGGCTTTTGAGGAAACTTGGAATGGAATCTCCGGACCAAGGCAGGAGCATGGACATCAGAAGCATTGGTCCATGAACGTTCCTCAGGACCATAACCTTTCCAGTCAATAAGATATTGTAGTTGACCGTAACGGTGACGTGAGTCCAGGATCTTGGCCACTTCATACTCAACGCCTCGTTGAGTTTGGACTTTCGGAGTTGGAGGAAGTGAGGAATGAAACCGATTCAAGATCAGCGGTTTCAACAGGGAAACATGGAATGTTCTGGGTATTTTTAAGAAGGGAGGCAACTGGAGTCTATAAGCAACAGGATTGATGACTTGTTCAATCTTGAAAGGACCGATATAGCGAGGTGCAAACTTCATACTGGGAACTCTTAACCTCAAATTCTTCGTGGATAACCATACCCGATCACCCACCTTGAGAGTAGGAACTGCTCGACGCTTCTTATCCGCAAACTTCTTGTACCTGAACGATGCCTTGAGCAGAGCTGATCGTACGCTCTTCCAGATATTGGCAAACTGATGCAAGGTGATATCCACTGCGGGAACAGAAGTTGCTGGAAGCGGTTGGAACTCAGGGACTTTAGGGTGGAATCCAAAGTTAGTGAAGAATGGTGTTGAAGCAGATGAAGAATGATACTGGTTGTTATGACAGAACTCGGCCCAGGGAAGTAATTGAACCCAGTCATCTTGAGAGGAGGACACATAGATGCGGAGGAAGGCCTCCAAGTCCTGATTCACCCTCTCGGTTTGACCATTGGTCTGAGGATGGTAAGCCGTGGAAAACTTTAGCTTGACTTGGAGGACTTGACATAAACTTCGCCAGAATTTGGCTGTGAATTGAACTCCTCGATCTGAGATAATTTCTTCAGGAAGACCGTGGAGTCGGAAGATCTCTTGCATGAATACTTGAGCCAACTTGGAAGCTGACGGAAGACCGGTGAGAGGAATGAAGTGTGCCATCTTGGTGAACCGGTCAACTACCACCCAGATGGTATTGAACTTGTTGCACATGGGTAAGTCTGTAATATAATCCAGCGACAAGTGAGTCCATGGTCGATGGGGAACGGATAGTGGAACCAGTTGCCCCGCAGGCGACTGGCGGGATACTTTATGTTGGGCACACTTTGGGCAAGATGCAATAAACTCCCAGACGTCCTTTTTCAGAGTTGGCCACCAATAGGACCTAGAGATAAACTCCAGGGTTTTTTGGATATCTGTATGTCCGGCAAAACGGGAAGCATGGGCCCAATGCATGAGCTTCTTCCTTAGCATCGGCTTCACAAAACTTTTCCCTGATGGGGGCATAGAGTCCATCCCTACCGTGGAGAATGCCAACGGATTTATAATAGGATGCTTGTCTGAAGACTCTGACTCATTTTCTTGCTCCCATGAGCGGGAAAGGGCATCGGCCTTGCGATTCTGAGAGCCCGGACAGAACTGGAGTTTAAAGTCGAACCTGGAAAAGAAAAGTGCCCATCTGGCCTGACGAGGGTTGAGACATTGTGCGCCCTTCAGGTATAAAAGGTTCTTGTGGTCTGTAAGTATGGTGATTGAATGAGAAGCTCCCTCCAACAGATACCTCCACTCTTCTAGAGCGAGCTTGATGGCTAGCAACTCCTGGTCACCAATGGCATAGTTGCGCTCAGCTGGGGAGAACTTCCGGGAGAAGAAACTGCAAGGGTGTAAATGGCCATCTTTAGCCCTCTGAGATAACACCGCTCCTACTCCAACGGAGGAGGCATCCACCTCTAAGATGAAAGGAGAGTCGATGTCAGGCTGTTTCAGAACAGGCGCAGAGATGAACCTTTGTTTTAAAAGATGAAATGCTTGCATGGCTTCTTCAGACCACTTGGACGGGTTAGCACCCTTCTTAGTGAAAGCAGTAATAGGCGCCACAATGGTGGAAAAGTCTCGTATAAACTTTCGGTAATAGTTGGCGAACCCTAAGAACCTCTGGACCCCTTTGAGGGTTAAGGGTACCGGCCAATTTTGGATTGCTTGTAGTTTCTCAGGATCCATCTCTAGTCCGGAACCGGACACAATGTACCCTAGAAACGGAATGGACTTGACTTCAAAGACGCATTTTTCTAATTTGCAATAGAGATGATTGACACGGAGACGGGACAAAACCTCTTTAACCCAAAAACGATGTTCCTCTAAATCGTTGGCAAAAATGAGGATATCGTCTAGATAGACCACGACATGACGGTATAGAATGTCTCTGAAGATCTCATTGACAAAATGCTGGAAGACAGCTGGAGCATTGCTCAATCCGAAGGGCATGACGAGGTACTCATAATGTCCGTCACGGGTGTTAAAGGCGGTCTTCCACTCGTCACCCTCGCGGATCCGGATGAGATTGTATGCACCTCGCAAGTCCAGCTTTGTAAAGATGGTAGCTCCGCTAACTCTGTCAAAGAGCTCAGTAATCAGGGGTAAAGGATAACGGTTCTTGATGGTAATGTCGTTCAAACCTCTGTAGTCGATGCACGGCCGCAGACCACCATCTTTCTTTTTTACAAAAAAGAAGCCTGCGCCGGCTGGAGAAGAAGAAGGTCGAATGAACCCCTTTGCTAGGTTCTCTTTAATATATTCCTCCATAGAATGCGTCTCAGGCAGAGACAATGGATAAGTTCGGCCTCGAGGTGGAACCTTCCCTGGAACGAGATCAATCGGACAGTCCCATTCTCTATAAGGAGGAAGGATATCAGCAGAAGCTTTACTGAACACATCCGTGAAATCTTGATATGGAGGAGGTGGAACATCAGACGACCTGGGGGAGGAAGAACAGACAGGCAATACTTTAAACAAACATGTCTCAGCACAGGAGGAACCCCATGCCAGGATTTGCGTAGTCGTCCAATCAATTGTAGGATTGTGAAGACGGAGCCATGGAAGGCCCAGGACCACAGGATGTGTGGCTCTTGGAATCACTAAAAAAGAAATAGGTTCGGAATGAAGAACTCCCACTCTCAGACGAACTGGTAGAGTCCTTAAAGAAATAACTGCATCAAAAATTTTGCTGCCATCCACGGCAGTTAAAGAAATGGACGAAGGAAGTCTCTCGGTGGGTAGGGAGCACCGTTTAACATAGGCTTCGGTAATAAAGTTCCCAGCCGCTCCGGAAGGAGGGCAATGACGTTCCGATAACATTGAGCAACTTGAAGCAAGACTGGGAGATTACAATCTTGAGGAGATGGAGAGGAGATCATTACTCCTAGCCGGCCCTCTCCTTGGCGAGCTAGGATTTGGAGTTTCCCGGACGTTTGGGACAGGCATTAATGGTGTGAGATGGAGCTGCACAATAGAGACAGAGAAACTCGGAGAGACGTCTTCGGCGCTCAGCAGGAGTTAAACGGGAACGGCCAAGTTGCATGGGCTCATCTTTAGATGGTGACAGTTGACGAGGAGGAGGAGCAGAAGATTTTGGAGCAGATGATCTTCCACGCTCAGTTGCTCTCTCTCTGAAACGTAAATCAACTTTCGTGCAGAGTGAGATTAGCTCATCTAACTTAGAAGGTAAGTCTCTGGTAGCTAACTCATCTTTAATACGCTCAGATAAGCCATGCCAGAATGCAGCATACAGGGCCTCGTCGTTCCATGCCAGTTCGGATGCCAGGATCTGGAACTGTATCAGATATTGTCCTACAGTATGTGACCCCTGGCGTAAACGGAGAATCTCGGATGAAGCTGAGGTTACCCGGCCTGGCTCGTCGAAGATGCGCCTGAATGTTGACACGAAGGCAGTGTAGGAAGATAGCAGGGTGTCGGACCTCTCCCATAACGGTGATGCCCAATCAAGGGCTGAGCCACTGAGAAGAGAAATAATGTAGGCAATTTTTGTACGGTCACTGGGAAAATTGCCAGGTTGTAGCTCAAACTGAATTTCACACTGGTTGAGAAATCCCCTGCAGAATCTTGGAGATCCGTCAAATTTTGCTGGCGTTGGAAGATGAAGACGTGGAGCAGAAGTGGGTAAGGTGGGTGGGGTTATAGCTGGAGTCACTGTGGTTGACGCACCAGACGCGCCTGATCCACGGAGAGTTGTCTGAATCCCATCCAGCCGAGTAGAGAGATCCTGGAGACAGCGGATGATGTGGCCCTGTGCAGCCTCCTGATGTTCTAGTCGGGCTGCCAGTTCTTGCATCGGCCTGGCCGCTTGATCCTGGTCTCCGGCTGGATTCATTAGGTCAGTGCTTACTGTCACAACTGAGGGCCTGAGCTGACGGGAGGCAGCCTCAGTTGTAGGGGCTGAGATGTACCGGAACCTGGGAGGTTGTATCAGACCCCTGGACATGTAAGTAACATGAATAATAACTGCCCGAAGGCGTGACCACGACAACTTGGATAAAAGTCAATGATGTTTATTATGACAACTCCGCAACACAGCAGCAGTAAAAGAAAACGTAAAAGTCAGCAAAGAATAAATACAGTTCCTGGGTACTACAGGATGGCAGGAGCCACAGGGCACTGGTAGTGTGAGATAGTTCTTATGATCTTCTAGATGGAAAGTCCTTACCAGGCCCGACTGTAGCAATGGAGATAACCCAGGATTGTGCCAGCTGGTGTTCCAGGAAAAGCTGGGTTGCTGAAGATAAAACAGCTGCTGTGGATACTGGCTGGAACCAGACTGTTGTTAGCACGGAGTGGATACTGGCTGGAACCAGTTAAATAATAAATGAACTTGGGAGCGATGAAATATGAACTGAAATGTAGAACTTGAGAGCGGAGAAATAATAATACTGGTGGAGAGTGGTAAAGTGTAGAAAGGACACCGGCCCTTTAAGGGAAGCTGTACTCTGCTGGAAGCTGAGCTGGAAGCAGGTAATGTTGTAGCTGGAAACAGATGAATCCACAATGGATTGGAGAGTCAGGCTACACCGCAGGTGGAATGCTGGTGCGGGTCTCTATGGTGGAAGTCTTGAGACAGGAGCTGGAACCTGGAAAACAATCACAGGAGAGAGACAAACAGGAACTAGGTTTGACAACCAAAGCACTGACGCCTTCCTTGCTCAGGCACAGTGTATTTATACCTGCAGCAAGGAAGGGATTGGCTAGGCAATTATGCAGATTATCAATACTGAGAACAGATTGGTGGAAATGATCAGCTGACAGAATCCAAGATGGCTGCGCCCATGCAGACACTTGGAGGGAAGTTTGGTTTGTAATCCATGTGGTAATGAAAACAGTAATGGCGGCGCCGGCCACCGGAGACAGGAGGCGCCAAGCTGACAGATGCACATCCAACCACGCGGACACAGCGGAGGCCGCGGCTGACGTAATCGCCACTCAGATACTCTGCATGCAGAAGTTCAGGGACGGCGGCGGAGGCCGCGGGAGACGCCATGCCAGGTGTAATATGGCGTTTACTGTGACAGCGTCCCAGAGTGACAGGAGAGGATACAGGAATGTACACATCAGGATAACAGATGGAATCCGGTCCTGGAGCGCTGAGCCAGCCTTAGGAGGCATCTGATGGGTAAGAAATGGCGTCCAGATACCCGGATCGTGGCAACTACTCGCTGTACCATGTTTTCCAGCCAGTTACTTATCCATAAACAAACAGTTTTTCCTAGGTTAAGCTCTTTTAATTTGATGATTAATCTCCTGTGAGGCACTGTATCGAAGGCTTTTGCAAAATCTAAGTAGACCACATCCACTGCTTTTCCTTGGTCAAGATTGGCACTCACTTCCTCGTAGAAGTTAACTAAGTAAGTTTGACATGATCTTTCCCTCACAAACCCATGCTGGTTCTTGCTAATAATCTTAGTGGTCTGCAGATACTCCTGTATGCTATCCCTTAGAATTCCTTCCAATATTTTCCCCACTATAGATGTCAAACTAATCGGCCTGTAGTTACCCGGATGATTTTTGGATCCCTTTTTAAATAATGGCACTACTTCCGCTATACGTCAATCCTTCGGTACCATGGCAGATCTAATTGAAATATTGAAAATCAAGTAAAGGGGTCTTGCTAGTTGTGACCTAAGCTCCATTTGGACCCTTGGATGAAGTCTGTCTGGGCCAGGTGATTTATTAATCTTTATTTTGCGTTATCTCTCCTTGGCTACTTCTTCACATAAACAAGTATCTAACCACAAAACATTACTGTTACTATCGCTATGCACTACTCCCACCGTCAGTTCTTAATATGGTGAACACTGATGAAAAAAATTTGTTAAGTATTTCTGCTTTTGATTCGTCATCACTTAACAATACTCCAAATTCATCTTTTAATGAACCTATGTTCTCCTTTTTTAACCTTTTACTGTTTATGTATTTAAAAAAAAAATTAAATTGGTTTTGCTCTCTATAGCAACTAGCTTTTCGTTTTCAATTTTAGCTGCTTTTATTGCAGTTTTGCATCTTTTATTGCAATCCTTGTAGTACTGGAATGAATCCTCCTTACCGTTAGATTTAAATGCTTTGAAAGCACGCCTCTTTTTTATCAATTTCGGCCTTGACCTTCTTGTTAAGCCACATCGGTTTGAGTTTGGTACTCCTGCGCTTACTACCCATGGGGATAAATTTGTGAATATCGCTATCCAGCAACCCTTTTAAAGCAGCATCCCACATTTCCGATGTGTTCTTACCATGAAACAAAACTTCCCACTCAATGGCGTTTAATGCACATCGCAGTATACTGAAGTTAGCCTTCCTTAAGTTAAATGTTTTTGTTGAACCCTTATAGCTATGTTTCCTGAAACTGATATTGAAAGTGATTATATAGTGATCACTGTTACCCAAGGTCTCCTCAACTTTAGCATCTGATATGATGTCCACATTATTAGTAATTACTAGATCTAGAATAGTTGTACCCCTAGTTGGGTCCTAGACTAATTGAGACAAGTATCTGCCCTCATATTACTGTCCAAGGGGAAAGATCCATCTCGTATGGAGAACTGGTGCCTCACTGCCCTTCTCAATACAGATAGAAAGATTTTGGCAAAAGTCCTTTTCAATTTTCAGAACAATTGCTTCTTCCTCTCAGCACTATACGGTGAAGGGCCGAAGCACATTTAGTGCTGTCCTTGGTGTCCAGGAGGCCATAGAGCAGTGCCTTGCTGAGAAATGGGGAAAATACTTGCTGGCTTTAGATCAGTCTAAGGCTTTTGACTGAGTAAACCATGAGTACCTATGGGCCCTACAGAAAGGTATGGTTTTCCAGTCAGGGTGGTGAATTGGCTCAGAACAATGGGGCTAATTCAGACTTGATCGCTGCTGTGTGTTTTCACACAGGGGGCGATCAGGTCTGAACTGTGCATGCGCAGGCACCGCAGTGCGCTGGCGCATGCCAGAGATGCTATCTCAGCCCAGCGATTGCCTCTACCTGATTGACAGACAGAGGCATTCGCTGGGCGGAAGGGGGCAGGCCGGTGGCATTTGGCCACCATTTTGAGGGCACGGTCTGGGCAACGCAAGCGTGCCAGGACCGTGCGGGGGATGGGCCGCGGTGGCTGCATGACATCACATGCAGCTGCTGGAATCCAGGAAATGATGAGTAGCTCCCTGCCAGTGCACAGGAGCTGCACTGGTAGGGAGCTACTTCTCAGGAACAAAAGCATCGCTGCCATGCAATGCTTTTGTACCGGTGAGGGTGGAGGGGGGGCAGAGCCAGACATGCAGGGTGGACTAGCCCTGTGCTGGGCGTCCCCCCCCGCATGTCTGTGAAACTGATCGTAGCTGTGCTAAATTTAGCACATCTACGATCAGGTCTGAATTAGGCCCAATATGCATTCAGGCCGAAAGCTTCCCGCTTGTTAACGGTTGGGTGGGCCCTGCTTTTGAGGTGAGCTCTGGAGTCCGTCAGGGTTGTGCCCTGAGCCCCTTCCTGTATGTATGTGTGATTGACCCCTTTATAAGGAGGGTAGAGAACAGTACAGTGGGAGGGGTGCAACTGGGCCCGGAGTTCCCTTTTAAGGTGGTGGCTTACACAGATGATGTCACAGTGGTTCTGTCATCAGTGGCAGAGGCACGTGATGTGGGAGAGCTCATCTGTGAATACTCGGTATCCTCATGCTCTAGGGTAAACCAAGAGAAATGTGAAGCTTTCTGGATGGGGGAGGAAGGGGAAGAATTTTCCCTTATGGACAGCCTCCCCCGGGCCAGTCCTCAGATAAAGATTCTAGGTATTTGTTTTGACCATGGCAATTATGCCACTCTAATTTGAGTGAAGTGTCTGGAGAATGCTGCCAAGAAAGTGGAGTGCTGGAAGAGATGTAAATTCTCTTTCAGAGAAAGGGTGGACTTGTGCAAAACTTACGTGATCACTTTATTTTTATATGTCCGCTTTGTGTGCTTTTTGCCTCAATCTTTATGGGTCAGGGTGACCTCCTTGTTTTTCCTTTAATTTTGGGGAAACAGGATGAATCTAATCAAGAGAGATATTACTTACAAGTCGAAGAAAGACGGAGGGGCTGGCATGATCAACCCTGTTGTCTTTTTTGTTACAACTTTTTTTAAACTTAATTTCCTCCTCGGTGGGTAAGTGGATTTGTGGTCTGGGAGTCCCCCTCTCTCAAACTTTGGTTAGGTGTTGGCAAAGTAAAGAATCCTCAAAGTCAAAAAGGGTATCTTCCAATCTACGTTGTCCAGAGCTTGAAGGTGACAAAGAGTTGGGGTCTGGAAGTGGGGGAAGTCAAAAGCCTTTCTAGAAAGGAGTTGGGGGAGAGGATTTTGTGAACCCACTTTCATGTTCCGCTGTCACTAAGGGATTGCCAAAGTGATGTTGCTTCTGCTGGATTGGCTCTCATAAATTCAGAGAGGATACCTTTGAAGTTTAGAGACATTGCTTGGCTTTCTTTCCAAGGGGAAGCTTTAAATGAAGGGAAACATGATGTGGAGAAATGCCAATGATCGTGGTTATCCATGGTAGGAATGTCTACGGGAAGTGGAGATGATGGACCATTTCTTGATCAAGTGCCCTTTTAATGTAACAGTTTACAAGAGTTTCAGGAGCTTTGGGTATCCCGTGCCTTTCGGGGCTTAGTTACCCAGAGTGGGCTTATGAAGCATTGAAAAGATATTGTGTATTTCATTTGACCATGATTTATTTAGCCAGTTTAGTAGTTAGATATCACACATGGATGGCACACTGTAAGGTTTCCCTAAAGAATAAAATCCTTCCTTAATGAAGTGGTGGTGGATTTGATTCTGCACGAGGTGGAGAGGATGATGGTTCTAGACAGGAAAAGGGTGGATGCTGTCAAGTGGTCCAATTGGTGGGGCCACCTGAAACGCCCTTGAGTGGGTGGCCGAAATTCTTTTTTAAAGTCTAGCT
>NC_086444.1:505389263-505559263 GCF_028390025.1 Pseudophryne corroboree | reverse complement strand
GGTTAGGCTGCAGGGCTGAAAAGGTTACGGTTAGGGCCCGAGGAGGGAGGGTTAAGGCTAGGCACATAGTAGGGGAGGTTAGGGTTAGGCATTAAGTGGGGAGGGTTTGGTTTAGGCAGCGGGTAAGGGAGGGTTAGGGTTAGGCACCAAGCAGGGAGGGTTAGGCACTCACAAGGGGTGGTTAGGGTAGGGGGCAGAGGAGGGTTAGAGGGCTTACTGATGGGCTGTCGGAATTCTGTACATCCTCCTCCTGTTACCTTTCACAGTTACAAGAGACATACAACATATACATTGTAGCTGCTGCCTACGTCTCTATACAATAAGGGAGACTTACAGTGCTTTTTCCATGGGCTAAAGATTGAATGAGAGCACAATAAAATATGCTCATATGAAATCTATTTCAGCAAGTAATAGCATAAATATATGCATGGACTAAAGGACCTTTCTAATACAATTGAACCAACTGACTTTGATTCCGCTGGAGATTAGAAGGAACCAAATACTGTTTATAATATTGGTTTTGTTTATTCATGTTGTGTGTATATAATGTTTTTTAATTTTTAATGGTAATAAATTGATGAATGCACTCCCTGGTTATTAATTTAGCTTTAGGTGTTGTTTTAAAGATATATACTGTATAACAGATATATGCTGCAGCCATGACAGATGGATATGGCAACTTTTCATGGAGAACATTTGCTTTGCAGCTTTAAGTGTACTGGTGTCTTTTGGTATTCATACGGAACTCACTCATTTATACAGCAGTTTCGTCAATAATCATTTTTCTAAAATTATAATAATACACTTCTCAGTCTTCACTCAGTACTACATACTGTAAGTACTTATTTGTCTATAATGTTTTTGTTAAGATAGGCATATAGGATTAAACTATTACTAGCAGCACCAAAGCAGAGCTCCCTGTGCCGCCCACACCCTCAAACACACATGCAAAGGGGCGGAGCTGCTGGCAGGAGGAAGTGTAGAGCTGTCTAGATGCTCTGGACGGCTCTACACTGCAGAGTGCTTGCCTAGAGCATCCTTTGGACACTCTGAGCAACAATGCAACAGCACTACTGGCCACAGGGTGCCATTCAAGGCCCGCTCGTACACCCCTCCCATGGATCTGATTACAAGGCTCAGTTGTCTACGTAGCACCAAACTGGGTTCTCATTATGATATACAGTAGCTTTCTCATAATATGCTATTTGTACTACAGGAGGACGACCCAATAGGAATGAAGCAGCTGGAGGTAAAGGAAAGAATCTTGAAGTTCCTCCTCGTATTGCTGTGACTAAACCACCAGCAACTAGAGGACCACCTGTTCCTTCTTAAAGACGACAATTTGAACAAGAAGGCTAGCAATGTACAAACAGTGCAAAAATAATGACCAAAAATAAAACTCTGACAGCTTCAACAAGTCAAAAATGTTATGTTTAACAAAATCTTATTATTGCTATATTGATCATTGAATATTTAGAATTCTGGTTGGATTAATAATTGTAAAACAAGCAATATTTCCTGTGTTGTTTATGGCATTTATATTATAGTTTACCAATAGTATTTATGTGACTAATGGCCCCTATACATCAACAATTTATTGCTGCAATGTCCCATTCAACCAGGCCGTGGAATCGGGAATATTAAACATGGTTAAAAAACCCGATTCCCCAATTCAGGCCAAAAATGGTTGGGATCAGCAAATCAGGCATTTTTAACATGTTTAATTTTCCCAGTTCCCCAATGGATCACCAATCATTGCTGGTCACCGATGGGCGGATCTGGTCAGTGGATCGGTGGTACTAACGGGTCAGGCAATTTGGGAACTGTAGCCGCTGATATATGGGGGCCTTAAGTCATATCTTAAATAAATAATTAAATACTTTTCTAGGTTTATAATAAACAAGAGCCAAAGTTTCCCAGAACAAAAGTCAGGCACGTATAGTACATACTGAAAATCAAACCATTTATCATTAGCTTCTGTGCTCACATCAGTTATCAATCTTTTCCTGACTGAAGAAATGGCTTTAAAAATCCAATGCGCTGGGTTTATGTACTTCAATAAACCATTCAGCAAACAATGTGTCCTTAAGTCTCCGTGTTGCTCACTCTTAAGACAGACTGCTTCTACATTTCTGTAATATTTGTTTTACCGTGCATGTGCAGTAAAGTCCTGGATGCTGGAAGATGTCAGACTATTAGTGCTTGGCAGTCTGATGCTGTTTGGGGGCAGAGGCGGCCCTGTTTCTCCAAATGGAGGTGTACCACCGCCGTTGCAGGAGAAGGATCTCCGTCAGAGGATGGAGATTTCCTTGCCTCTAGGTACCATGGTCACGCAGCTGGCCGATAGTGTGGGAGATGATCTGATACTTCATCCTAGGATGCAGTTCAGATCAGTAATGCAGCGGGAGGCATGACACCTCCTTCTGCATTACCATATTAAAGCTATTGCTGCTGCTTCTATGTAAGTATCAGCAATAGCTATTCCAACCACATCTGAATGAGGGCCACTGTGTGCAAGAAGTTCCAAATAGATATGGAGTGAGAATGTTGTGTGGCTGATTAAAGTACAATGGTAGATCAAAATAAAAATCTCAATATACATTAGAAATTTACACACAGTATAGTGACATAAAAATATGCAGCATAAACCAATAGATGAACTTTGTACATACTGTATATAAAACTTGTGCAATATAGTTGAGTAATGCAGATCTGGCAAACTCTATTATAATGCATCAAACACCTATTGCATTCGATATTAACATCAATGTGTTTCAAATGTCTTTGTTTCCCATTAGTTTGGGGAAAAGATTTGAGGTTCTTTAAATCCTGTGTATGGTATATTGGAGGTCTGTAGGATCTATATTATACAACTGGTCCTGTTATATGCACCTAAGTGCAGTTCTAATATGATATGGTGGTTAGATTATTGTTCATGTTTTATGTCTCCTTTTCCTATAAGGTGAGTGTTTGCACTTCTTTCCTTATTCCGCCACCTCAGTGTTTCCCAACCTCTGTCCACGAGTCACTCTAACAGTCCAAGCTCATTTGCGCTCGCCACGCAGTCGGTATGCCGGTGGTCGGGCTCCTGACACCGGTATGCTGGTCGCCGGGAGCCTGGCCGCCGGCATACCATACTACACCCGTTTTGAAAACTAGACACTTTCCAGTACGTATCTTGGTCATGGTGATGTATAGCACAAGTGCTTTCACTGTAAGTTAGTTACTTTCTTGCAATCAATAACAATCCCCATTTTTGGCCATTTTTGGTAGCTATCCATTGCCACGCCAGGAAGTACATGTATTCTAATGCTAAGTGCTAAAAATTCAAAAGGATAAGGTATAATTATGTATTTATTCAGCACCAGGTCAAGGATAGCTTCACTGGTGAAGAGACTAAAATGACCGAAAATAAACATGAAATATGGATTACAATGAATGAAAATAATTACAGTTGTTCAGTGCCGGACTATCAAATAAGCAGAGTAGGCACCGGGCTATGGGCCTTGCGACAATAGTTTAAAATAATATTGATTTGATCTTGAAAGAGAATGACAATCAAAATTCTTAAATTGTTTCCAAAAGATAGAAAAAATGAATCAACTCGAGAAATGAAAACTGTACATTAAAAACTATATAGGGAAAATACTGTATTAATGTAATGTACCCATTAACAACTTAAAGTACAAAAACCATAGACATCAGATTCACATTACAGTTTCCAGATAATAAACTGTTGGTTGTTAAAATTAAAACCGTATAAGGAGAACATTTGTGAGGGGTGCCTGAGATTTCGACTGCCTAGGGGCCTCCACAGGGCTTAACCTGGCACTGCAGTTGTTTATATATTATGTACTGTATATGTTCATTTCATACTAGTTTATCATTTTCTTAGATGTAAATATAAGTAACATTTTTGCCCAGTGTAACAATTTGTTGTGACAGTAAAATGTCAAAATGTGCCTTACAGTACCTTATCTGCAATGGAGGTGGCATATTTTATTGTGTATTTCAATTTATAATTTTGCTTAGTGCTTAACAGCTAGTAACAAATGCTGTATACAGTGTATGTTACGTGCAAACTGTGTCATTTTAAACAAAAGACAATGTAATGCAATATCCCATTCCCACATTAACATTTTAACACATTTCATTGTGTCAGACTGGTTTACAAAGCAGGCCAGCAGGTGAGCTTGAGGTAATCAAAAGGAACCCCACCCATATCATAGTCCAGAAGGAGGAACGGACTCTTGATGGTATTTGTCAGTTCTTTGTCAAAGTGCAGCATAAGGAGTGGAAGCTGGACATGCTTTGTGACATGTCACCCCCTTATAGTCACACAAGCTGTAATCTTAAAATGAAACATGCAGATGCAGAATGTGTTTTACAGAATAAAAGAGATTTGTATATGTCCACTGACTTATATTAATACTTTAAGCAGTTATATCTGACACACTAGATTCTCATTAAGGGGGTATTTAGCAAAGCTCTGAGAGAGAGAGAGAGAGAGAGAGAGAGAGAGAGAGAGAGAGAGAGAGAGAACATTGCATATCTCCCAACATTGTGATATGCTGAGGGGGGACGTGATGGCGATACGAAGCCGCACCCGAAAAAGAGGCATGGCCTATAGGAAAGGGGCATGGCTTCATGGGTGTACCGCGATCGTGAGCCACGCCCCCATATTTCATCACAGTGGGGGCATGGCCAGTGCTCTGAGAGCTGCTGGCATGCCCCCTCTCCCTCTCTCTCCCGTGAGCAGACGCTGTGGAGCCTCCCAACTGCCTCCCTTCCTCACTGCAGGACACTGTGGTCCGCGCGTGAGACAGTCCCAAAAAAACGGGATTGCCCCGCGAAAATTGGGACAGTTGGGAGGTATGAATTTGTGAGAGATAAAGTACCAGCCAATCAGCTTCTGCCTTATATTTTACAGGCTGTGTTTGAAAAATTATAGGAGCTGATTGGTTGTAGTATACTGTATCTCTCACAATTTTATCTCTCTCTTAAAGAGTGAGAATTGCCTCTATGATTAGTTGGGGTATAAAAAGTATAGATGGGGATGCATCAGTAAAAGTGTAGGTTATTGCCCAATACCTTTTTCCTACCATCACTAAGAGTGAATATAATTGGGTATCCAATATTTTCTCCTCTTCACAGTTCCTGTATCATAGATCAGTTCAATGCTGAACATAATGGAATGCAGGCTCTGCACACTTTTACAATATCGTAAAATATTTCATTTAAATATATTTCCCTTTTAAATAAAAAAAAAGAATCCACAGATGTATTTACCTGTACTCTCATTCCTGTCTTGATCTGACTTATTATAATGGTACATTAAGAAATAAAAAACACAGATGTCCCAAATGCCCTAGTGGCTCCAAAGAACCCCAGCAAAGCAATGAGTTATGAGGATACAGGTAAATATAAAGTTAGGAAACTATTTTTTTTCATTTGTCTTTAAATGAAGGTCATTTTGTACAAAAAGAGGCAATATTTAAAAATGTAGAGGCACTTTTATTTGCTGTATATATCAGTCTAATGGGGCATATTTGTATTATTTAGTTCCCTAGGGGGCAGTTTTTTATTTTTTAAAGGGTTCAGGAAAGTATGATCTTTATGGAGAGTTTTTTTTATTTTATTTAAACAATATAAACAGTGCTGTATGTCAACAATTGTCTTTTATTTTCAAGCGTTACCAGAAAGGGCCACACTGTTTGTTTTTAGGCAACACAGCTATTGTATAAAATAAATGTGATGTGTGCATTAAACATCTGCATAGCTTGGTTTCTCAACCCTTTAAATCGCTATTACATCCTATTATTCACCAATAGTTACTCTGAGAATGAAGAGGCTGAGTCGGCACAGTGCTCTGCGCCACGGGGAGAATAGCGAGGTCTCCGCCACTCCCGCAGTGCACATGGAGAAGGTATGTGTATATTTTGGGGATGACCCCCCCCCCCTTGGATCTGAGCCAAAATCAAGGAAAATCACAGATGTTTGTGGAGACTCATAAATCGCTGCAAATCCAAAATGTATTATATTCCTGGATTGTCGATATTGTGACCATGTTAGCATTTCTCAGTGTTGCCATTCTGAATGTTGAAAAGGTCGCTGTTGACCAAACATACCGGAACCTCAGAAATAATGTAGTCATTAGCAGTGGCGTAAGTTTATTCCCGTGGCCCGAAGGCAAGTTAGAGTTTGGTGCCCCCACCCCTCGAAAAAAAAGTGAAAATTATATATAATTTGGGGCTAGGACAAAAGTGACAGGACCAGGAGGGACAGTCTCAGGACAGGGGTGACAGGGCCAGTACTGAGATGAAAGGGAAAGTCCTGTGGGGCCAGTACAGTGCGGCCAGGACATAACAAAGGAGACAGGCGCAGGACAGAGGTGACATTGCCAGGACAGAACAGAGGGAGCAGGAGACATGGGTGTCAGGGAAAGGACAGAGGTGACAGGGCCAATACATAGACAACAGCGACACTACAGTGGGGAAAAGCAAAGATAGAGAAACAAGAGAGAGGGGACAGGACCAGAACATAAGTGACAGGGCCAGGACAGAGAGGATAGGACAGGGTGACAGGGGCAGAACCAGGACAGAGGTACCAGGACAGAACTAAAGGGATAGGAGAGAGGGTTAACAGGGCCAGGACAGGGATGGACAGGACAGGGGTGGCAGGGACAGGACAGAGTGGACAGGGACAGAATGGAAGGGTCAGCAGAGAGAGATAACAGGGCCAGCAGCACAGAGGTGACAGGGACAGGACAGGGGTGACAGTGACAGGAGAGAGAGGAGACATGGCCAGCACAGAGGGGACAGGACAGAGGTGACAGGTCCAGCACAGAGGTAATAGGGCCAGGAGAGAGGGGACAGCACAGACGTGACAGGGACAGGCAGAGCTGGATTAAGGCATTGGGGGGGGCCGGGGTTCTTAAGACGGGGGGGCCCTAAGGTCTAAAATTATATATATATATATATATATATATATAAAATACACAATGTATCGTTTGAACTAGGGGAGTATCGGGTAGTTTGGATAAATTAGCTATTTTACATCTACACATATATATAAATATACACACATATATATATATATATATATACATAGACACACACACATATATATATATATATATATATATACATATACACACTCACCACAGCCTAACACTAACACTCCCACTGCAACCTAAACCTAATTCCCCCCCCCCCCCCCCCCCCCCCGCATGTTACCTCTCCTTGGGCCTGGCAAACATTCATAGGGGATTCCAGCGGTCAGGGATCCGAACAGTGTCATGATTCCGGTGTCTGTATTTCGAATGCTGGGATCCCGACTGCCAGGATCTCCACCCTGCTCATATATATATATATATATATATATATATATGGGTGGTATTCATGTGACCGCTGGTCAGCTGACCGACAGTCACATGACCTCCTCCACGAGCCCGACGGCTCACTTTCCCGATGGTCGGCATGCCGACCAACAGGGACTATTTCCACTCGTGGGTGTCCACGACACCCATAGAGTGGGAATAGAACCCGTGGCGACCGCAGGTCGCCACCGAGCCCGCAGCGTGTGCTGCCGGGATCCCGGCGTCGGTAAGCTGACCGGCGGTCAGGAGACCACCGGTCAGCCATACTACACCCATATATATATATATATATATATATATATATATATATAGCGTCTGTGCGGGCGGCACTCACGGCGGTTAAATCAAAACACAAACTCCAGGGATACTGTCAACGTTTCAATGTAAATGATTACATTTTCTTCAGGACAAATAAAACATACAAACATACATACCTTTATAGCCTCCTCTGATCGTACATGAGGCCGTCCGCCAGCCGCGTCCGCCCGTCATCTCCCGCCCAGCTCAATGACGTCATCCGCAGGCGCCGGCGTCCGGCGTCATGACAACCTGAACGAAGCACACCAGAGAAAACAGAAAGATTTAAAACGTGCTACCACATCTAAAGTGCAAATAGTGAATAAGCATACATTACAATCCTGTAAAGAGAGTAAAGGCCGTTATGCATGAACATTAGATTTAAAAACACATATTAGTGTAATGCAAAAATATTTAAGATGTTCTAATAAAAGGACAAAATAATCTCATCACATCAAATTATCTTAAATGCATAAGAATAACGGCTCAGCCGGACAGTATCCAGTGAAACTGGATACTGTCCGGCTGAGCCGTTATTCTTATGCATTTAAGATAATTTGATGTGATGAGATTATTTTGTCCTTTTATTAGAACATCTTAAATATTTTTGCATTACACTAATATGTGTTTTTAAATCTAATGTTCATGCATAACGGCCTTTACTCTCTTTACAGGATTGTAATGTATGCTTATTCACTATTTGCACTTTAGATGTGGTAGCACGTTTTAAATCTTTCTGTTTTCTCTGGTGTGCTTCGTTCAGGTTGTCATGACGCCGGACGCCGGCGCCTGCGGATGACGTCATTGAGCTGGGCGGGAGATGACGGGCGGACGCGGCTGGCGGACGGCCTCATGTACGATCAGAGGAGGCTATAAAGGTATGTATGTTTGTATGTTTTATTTGTCCTGAAGAAAATGTAATCATTTACATTGAAACGTTGACAGTATCCCTGGAGTTTGTGTTTTGATTTAACCGCCGTGAGTGCCGCCCGCACAGACGCTACATATTTGAGGGAGGTAGATTCCTCTCCTATAGGGAAGGCACCGGCATTTACCCTGTATTATCTTGGATTCCTGGAGTGCCACCTGACTGGTAGATATATATATATATATATATTACAGAATAAACAGTGGCACTCAGAGTCTTCTGTGTCCAAAAAAACTGTATTGAACAAGTCACATACAACTGATGTTTTCGAGGCTCGCAGACCCTTTTTCAAGGTGTGATTAAGGGTAAAGAAGGTCTGCAAGCCTCAAAACGTCGGTTGTGTGTGACTTGTTCAATACAGTTTTTTTGGACACAGAAGACCCTGAGTGCCACTGTGTATTCTGTACTATAGCTCCACCCCACATTGTAGCACCCGGTAGGAGCCGAAATTCACCTTGTAGCACACTGAATGAGCCGAAATTCACATTGTAGCACACTGAATGAGCCGAAAATCACATTGTAGCACACTGAATGAGCCGAAATTCACATTATAGCACACTGAATGAGCCGACATTAACATTATAGCACACTGAATGAGCCGAAATTCACATTATAGCACACTGAATGAGCCGAAATTCACATTATAGCACACTGAATGAGCCGACATTAACATTGTAGCACACTGAATGAGCCAAAATTCACATTGTAGCACACTGAATGAGCTGAAACTCATATTGTAGCACACTGAATGAGCCGAAATTCACATTATAGCACACTGAATGAGCCGACATTAACATTATAGCACACTGAATGAGCCGAAATTCACATTATAACACACTGAATGAGCCGACATTAACATTGTAGCACACTGAATGAGCCGAAATTCACATTGTAGCAAACTGCATGAGCTGAAACTCACATTGTAGCACACTGAATGAGCCGAAATTCACATTGTAGCACACTGAATGAGCCGAAATTCACATTGTAGCACACTGAATGAGCTGAAATTCACTTTATACTACACTGAATGAGCTGAAATTGTGACAGCAGGGACAGTCAGAGTGACGACAGGGAGAGAGAGAGTGACGACAGGGAGAGAGAGTGACGACAGGCAGAGAGAGAGAGTGACGACACGGAGAGAGTGACGACAGGGAGAGAGAGTGATGACAGTGATGACAGGGGGAGAGAGTGACGATAGTGACGACAGGGAGAGAGAGTGACGACAGGGAGAGAGAGTGACGACAGTGACGACAGGGAGAGAGAGTGATGACAGGGAGAGAGAGTGATGACAGTGACGACAGGGAGAGAGAGTGATGACAGGGAGAGAGAGTGACGACAGGGTGAGAGAGTGACGACAGGGAGAGAGAGTGACGACAATCAGAGAGACTGACGACAGTGACGACAGGGTGAGAGAGTGACGACAGGCAGAGAGCATGACGACAGGGAGAGAGAGTGACGACAGTGACAGAGAGTGACGACAGGGAGAGAGAGTAACGACAGGGAGAGAGAGTAACGACAGGGAGAGAGAGTAACGACAGTGACAGCAGGGAGAGAGAGAGAGTGACAGTGGGGACGGTAACGACAGGGAGAGAGGTGACAGGGGAACGTTGCCTCATTTGTTGCTGGTGGCTGGCGGCGGTGGGCTGCTGGCGGCTGTGAGCGGCGGGCGGCTGGTGGCTGGCGGCGGTGAGCGGTGGGCTGCTGGCGGCTGTGAGCAGCTGGTGGCGGTGAGCGGTGGGCTGCTGGTGGCGGTGAGCGGCGGGCGGCTGGTGGCTGGCAGCAGTCAGCGGCTGGCAGCAGTGAGCGGCTGGCGGCGTTGAGTGGCATGCAGTGGGCGGTGGTGAGCGGCTGTGAGCTAGTACAGCGCTCTACACAGCCGACGCGCAGGATCGGGGAGCACCATGTGCAGCAGGATGGCCACTTCGCTCACCTGCTGCTGCACTTTTAGTTCCTCATTTCCGGGTCATACCGCCTGTATACCACCCCACTCCGACCACTGTGTGTGTATATATATAAAGCAATCCAGCACTCCCTCGTATGCCACAGAAATAACCTGCCAGTGTGCCCTCCTAGGGACCAGCAAAGCCCATCCATTATGCAAACAGTAGAGGCGGTACTCCTGGACTCAGTACTTGGTGTAGTATAAAGTGCTTTACTGCAACGTTTTGAGGTAACCCCCCCAACTATCATCATGACACACTTGTCCTGATGACGGGGAGGGGGGGGGGGGAGTATCCCAAAACGTTGAAGTAAAGCACTTTATCTTTCACCAAGTACTGAGTCCAGGAGTACCGCCTCTGCTGTTTGTAAACATATATATATATATATATATATATATATATATAGTGTGTATATATATGTATATATACATATATATGTATATATATATAAAAAATACATATTGTGTGTGTATGTATGTATGTATGTATATATATATATATATATATATATATATAGTCATTTATGAAAGAGGGCACTCACCAATTTTTTTTAAAAGGTCAAAGGTTATTTATTACCACATTATGAAGTCAGTCAACGTTTCGATCACATCCCGGTGATCTTTGTCAAGACATCAGCAGAATACTGTAGACAGCAGGACACCAAAAGCATCATGTCCAGCCAGCTCACTTAGTGTGATATTTATACCCCCATCTATTAGAGAGCATCAGACACGCCCACATCCACTTCCTGTGTTGTAACAAACACACCAAACTACGAATACTTCTTGCTCAAATAGCTAGACACACATAGCAATGCAATAGGCACAGGATGGTAGCTGTATTAACCATAAAAAGTGAAGACAATAAGTCACAAGCAGCGCAAAACAAACCAAATTACATAAAATGCCAAACAGGAAGTATCCGTGCGTTCCAGCACCTGGAACGCACGCGGAAGGCGGAAGTGACCCAACTCAAGATGGACGTGACATCACGTCGTCATGGGAACCCGCGACTACCACTATACAAGCAAGGAATAGCTTAATAAACATGACTCATGCGTTCCAATACTTGGAACGCACACAAGGCGGAAATGACACACCATAGACAGGACGTGACATCACGTCGTCATGGTGACCAGCCGAAATAGAAAACGGATGGGCGGAACAGGCGCCCGTTTATGTAAAATATAAACATATAGATTCGGCACGGCGCTCCACTTGAAGTAAACATGAAAGAATAATAGTACAAGAGGTTAATCACGGGCTTCACTGGACTGTAATGGGCATGTCTGATGTCTCTAATTTTGGCAACATACATAACAATATTCTATAACATGAGACCATGTAAAACATAACTTTTACTATTAACATTAAAAACCTATCAATAGTCATCCGAAGCGCACCATGGACAGCCGGCATAAACCGTCACCATAGATATGGTGTAAATCATGCTAGGCTGCCGATGGGCACCCAAGATGTAGATATCAGGTACACAAAAACGAAAAATAAAACAAAATAAATAGAAGACTCTGCTGCAGGTGCACCACAAATAACACTAAAGGCTTATACAAAGACTTATAGGAATTATTTTGCCACATTTTGAGCCACATAGAGGACACATCAGTGTCAAGATAAAAATAATGCCATATGGGTTAGCTTCGTTGAGACCATGCGGGGTAATAGTCCCAAGTTCAAAAATCCATCTGGATTCACGTTGTTTTAGCTTGAGTTCTCTATCACCACCGCGAATTGACGATGGAATCTGATCAATCAACAAGCACTTGAGACTCGATATCGAATGTTTTTGTTGTAGTCAGTGCCTCGCCACTGGCTTATCTGTTTTATTCGTCTCTAGTGCCTGACGGATGGAGTAACGGTGGTTAGCCATCCGTTCACGGAAACAGCGAGTCGTAAGGCCAACATAATAGAGCCCGCATGGGCAGGTGATGATATATATGACAAACTCAGACAAGCATGATAACTTGTGCTTTATTGGTATCCGCTTCCCACTATGTGGGTGTGCAAATGAGGATCCGCTAGTCATTGATCGACAGGTCGTACAATCAGGACATCGGAAACAACCTGTTTTTTTTGTGTGTTTTCAACCACATTGAGCTGGTCTTCTGTGGTAATAAGGCAGGTCGCATCAGTAACTGCCGAAGATTTGGTCCTCTCCGGTATGAGTGCATAGGAGGTTTTTGGCTTATCCCTTCCAATTTAGCATCAGCTGCAACTATGGACCAATGTTTTCTAAAAGCTTTCTCAGCAACCCGTGCATTGGTGTCAAACGTGGATGTAAAGATCAGTCAGCTACAATCGAAGGAAGAGACCGGCTTTTGTGTCGAATCTCTGAATCTGCCCTTGCTTTCTTGAGGCATCTAGAGATGACCTTAGGTGAGTACCCTCGTGCCTGAAATCTGTCAGACATATCGTGTAGTTGTTGCTCAGCAGATACTGAAGAAGAGTTGTTGCGTAATACACGTAAAAATTTAGAAATCGGCATACTTTCTTTGAGATTCTCAGGGTGATGGCTGGTGTGCAAACAGCAATGTATTGCGATCAGTCTGTTTACGATATAACGTGGAACCCAAACGGTTCTGTTCACGGAAAATTGTGACATCTAGAAAATTCATAGATTCATAATCAATCTGATGTGTAAAACGGATGGGACTATCAATAGAATTAAGGAATTGGACCATGTTGCAGAACTCACTCTCGGTACCCTTCCACAAAATGAAAATATCATCTATATAACGCCCAAAATAGGCGAGCTTGTCACCAAAGTTAGGAAGAATATAGGTGTTTTCGTATTGGTACATGAATAGGTTAGCATAAGACGCACCAGGTTAGAGCCCATGGCGGTCCCCGTGTTCTGGATGTAGAACTCATTCCCATATCAGAAGTGGTTCTTACTAAGAACCAGCTCTGCCAGGGCCAAAAGAAGTTCGACAGGAGGACCGACATGTGCATCTCCCCAAGCGCTGTCCGTAATGCATCCAGACCAGCAGAATGCGGAATCACTGTGTATAAAGAATTCACATCTAGTGAGGCCAACCAAATATCATAAGAGATATAGGAAAACTGGGACATTTTTTCTAGAAAATCACCGGTATCCCTGATGTAACTCGACATACTACTTACTGAGGGTTGCAAAAAACTATCCACAAATTTAGCAATCGGTTGTAGAATAGAATCTCTAGCAGAGATAATTGTACGACCCGGAGGGGCGTCCAATGACTTGTGGATTTTAGGGAGCGTATAGAGAATAGGACACACAGGGTGGTCAACAGACAGATAAGTAGCAATTTTCTCATCAATCCACCCCCCACAGTGATCGTGATACCACGATCACTATGGGTTTACAAAATGGGTGGATTGATGAGAAAATTGCTACTTATCTGTCTGTTGACCACCCTGTGTGTCCTATTCTCTATACGCTCCCTAAAATCCACAAGTCATTGGACGCCCCTCCGGGGCGTCCAATTATCTCTGCTAGAGATTCTATTCTACAACCGATTGCTAAATTTGTAGATAGTTTTTTGCAACCCTCAGCAAGTAGTATGTCGAGTTACATCAGGGATACCGGTAATTTTCTAGAAAAAATGTCCCAGTTTTCCTA
Organism: Pseudophryne corroboree; assembly: GCF_028390025.1. Taxonomy (NCBI): domain Eukaryota; kingdom Metazoa; phylum Chordata; class Amphibia; order Anura; family Myobatrachidae; genus Pseudophryne; species Pseudophryne corroboree. The sequence goes on along the minus strand of NC_086444.1, from coordinate 505,545,102 downwards.
TATCTCTGATGATATTTGGTTGGCCTCACTAGATGTGAATTCTTTATACACAGTGATTCCGCATTCTGCTGGTCTGGATGCATTACGGATGGCGCTTGGGGGAGATGCACATGTCGGTCCTCCTGTCGAATTTCTATTAGCCCTGGCAGAGCTGGTTCTTAGTAAGAACCACTTCTGCTATGGGAATGAGTTCTACATCCAGAACACGGGGACCGCCATGGGCTCTAACCTGGCGCCGTCTTATGCTAACCTATTTATGTACCAATACGAAAACACCTATATTCTTCCTAACTTTGGTGACAAGCTCGCCTATTTTGGGCGTTATATAGATGATATTTTCATTTTGTGGAAAGGTACCAAGAGTGAGTTCTGCAACATGGTCCAATTCCTTAATTCTATTGATAGTCCCATCCGTTTTACACATCAGATTGATTATGAATCTATGAATTTTCTAAATGTCACAATTTTCCGTGAAGAGAACCATTTGGGTTCCACGTTATATCGTAAACAGACTGATCACAATACATTGCTGTTTGCCACCAGCCATCACCCTTAGAATCTCAAAGAAAGTATGCCGATTTCTCAATTTTTACGTGTATTACGCAACAACTCTTCTTCAGTATCTGCTGAGCAACAACTGCAAGATATGTCTGACAGATTTCTGGCATGAGGGTACTCACCTAAGGTCATCTCTAGATGCCTCAAGAAAGCAAAGGGCAGATTCAGAGATTCGACACAAAAGCCGGTCTCTTCCTTCGATTCTAGCCGACTGATCTTTACATCCACGTTTGACACCAATGCACGGGTTGCTGAGAAAGCTATTAGAAAACATTGGTCCATAGTTGCAACTGATGCTAAATTGGAAGGGATAAGTCAAAAACCTCCTATGCACTCATACCGGAGAGGACCAAATCTTCGCCAGTTACTGATGCGACCTGCCTTATTACCACAGAAGACCAGCTCAATGTGGTTGAAAACACAAAAAAAAAAACAGGTTGTTTCCGATGTCCTGATTGTACGACCTGTCGATCAATGACTAGCGGATCCTCATTTGCACACCCACATAGTGGGAAGCGGATACCAATAAAGCACAAGTTATCATGCTTGTCTGAGTTTGTCATATATATCATCATCTGCCCATGCGGGCTCTATTATGTTGGCCTTACGACTCGCTGTTTCCATGAACGGATGGCTAACCACCGTTACTCCATCTGTCAGGCACTAGAGACGAATAAAACAGATAAGCCAGTGGCGAGGCACTGACTACAACAAAAACATTCGATATCGAGTCTCAAGTGCATGTTGATTGATCAGATTCCACATTCAATTCGCGGTGGTGATAGAGAACTCAAGCTAAAACAACGTGAATCCAAATGGATTTTTGAACTTGGGACTATTACCCCGCATGGTCTCAACGAAGCTAACCCATATGGCATTTTCTTATCTTGACACTGATGTGTCCTCTATGTGGCTCAAAATGTGGCAAAATAATTCCTATAAGTCTTTGTATAAGCCTTTAGTGTTATTTTTGGTGCACCCGCAGCAGAGTCTTCTATTTATTTTGTTTTATTTTTCGTTTTTGTGTACCTGATATCTACATCTTGGGTGCCCATCGGCAGCCTGGCATGATTTACACCATATCTATGGTGACGGTTTATGCCGGCTGTACATGGTGCGCTTCGGATGACTATTGATAGGTTTTTAATGTTAATAGTAAAAGTTATGTTTTACATGGTCTCATGTTATAGAATATTGTTATGTATGTTGCCAAAATTAGACATCAGACATGCCCATTACAGTCCAGTGAAGCCCGTGATTTACCTCTTGTACTATTATTCTTTCATGTTTACTTCCAGTGGAGCGCCGTGCCGAATCTATATGTTTATATTTTACATAAACGGGCACCTGTTCCGCCCGTCCGTTTTCTATTTCGGCCGGTCACCATGATGACGTGATGTCACGTCCTGTCTATGGTGTGTCATTTCCGCCTTGTGTGCGTTCCAATTATTGGAACGCATGAGTCATGTTTATTAAGCTATTCCTTGCTTGTATAGTGGTAGTCGCGTGCTCCCATGACGACGTGATGTCACGTCCGTCTTGAGTCGGGTCACTTCCGCCTTCCGCGTGCGTTCCAGGTGCTGGAACGCACGGATACTTCCTGTTTGGCATTTTATGTAATTTGTTTTGTTTTGCGCTGCTTGTGACTTATTGTCTTCACTTTTTATGGTTAATACAGCTACCATCCTGTGCCTATTGCATTGCTATGTGTGTCTAGCTATTTGAGCAAGAAGTATTCGTAGTTTGGTGTGTTTGTTACAACACAGGAAGTGGATGTGGGCGTGTCTGATGCTCTCTAATAGATGGGGGTATAAATATCACACTAAGTGAGCTGGCTGGACATGCTGCTTTTGGTGTCCTGCTGTCTACAGTATTCTGTTGATGTCTTGACAAAGATCACCGGGATGTGATCGAAACGTTGACTGACTTCATGATGTGGTAATAAATAACCTTTGACCTTTTAAAAAAAATTGGTGAGTGCCCTCTTTCATAAATGACTGTTTATTGGAACCCACCATTCCTTGGAGTTGAGCACCATCTGGTTGGCTTCTGAATTACGGATTTGTGAGGATGCTCATGGGACTATATATATATATATATATATATATATATATATATATATACACACACACACACACACACAACCCAGTGCCTATGTTAAAATTTAATACGTACTTTAAAAAAAATTAAACAACCCATCCTGACCTTACATCAAGGATGGAGCCTGTCTCTAGTTTTCACCCGGCCAGTACACACGCGCTGGCAGGGAGCTTCCTTCTTTCCTGCAGCCTGTGTGCTCAGCCAGTCGCTGAGCAGCAGGCTTGCAGGGTGACACACTATTGGGCAGCTGAGCCGTCACTCAGCAAGCAGCCTAGGAAGCGCTCAGCGGCGCCGGCGGCTCTGTGAGCGACGGCTGCTGCTGGGCTGATAGTGGGGAGGGGAGCGCAGTGCATTGCTGCGGATCGGATCAGATTACAGATCCGATCTGTGGCGCGTGACGGGGGGCCCTTTCAGACAGGGGGCCCGGGGTACTTAACCCCGGAGCCCCCCCCTTAATCCGGCTCTGGGGACAGGAGAGAGGGGAGACAGGACCAGCACAGAGTGGACAGGACAGAGGTGACAGGGCCAATACAGAGGTGACAGGGACAGGAGAGAGGGGAGATGGCCAGCACAGAGGGGACAGGGTCAGGACAGGGGTGACAGGGCCAGCACAGAGGTGACAGGGTCAGGACAGTGGTGACAGGGCCAGCACAGAGGTGACAGGGTGAGGACAGGGGTGACAGGGACAGGACATGGTTGGCAGGGACTGGAAAGCGGGGACAGGGACAGAACAGAAGGGTCAGCAGAGAGAGATGACTGGGCCAGCACTGAGGTGACAGGGACAGCACAGGGGTGACAGGGACAGGACTAGGGTGGCAGGTACTGGACAGAGGGGACAGTGACAGAACGAAGGGTCAGCATAGAGAGATGACAGGGTGAGCACAGGGGTGACAGGAACAGGAGAGAGGGGAGACAGGGACAGAACAGAGGTGACAGGGACAGGGAAGGGGTGGCAGAGACTGGACAGAGGGGACAGGGACAGAACAAAGGGTCAGCAGAGAGAGATGACAGGGCCAGCACAGAGGTGGCTGGAGCAGGAGAGAGGGGAGGCAGGGCCAGCACAAAGGTGACAGGGATGGGACAGGTCAGGGGAGACAGGGCCAGACTTAGTAAATAGACCCTGTGAGCAGTGACAGAAGCGGGCATTTTGGGCAGTTACCTGACACTGTGTTACAGTACAGTATACTGTACCTAGCCACAGGACACTCAGATGATTCCCAGCCCTGTACCCTGCTCTGTCCCCGATCCCATAGCTCTACCTCTCTGCTCCCCGTTAACTTGTTGACATCATCACTGCTCCCTGCACTGTTTCCAAGCAGCTGGCTCCTGGTTGGTCACAGCATCAGCCGAGGCCGGGAGCCGGGAGGGGGTGGAGCATGCAGGCGGGCAGCTGCAGTGCTGCCCGGCTACCTGCATGTTGCGGTGAGAGAAGGAGCCGATGTTCGCCACCGCTGGCCTTGCTTCAGCTAGCAGTGGTGGTGGAGGGGAAGCCATGCTGGGTCATGTGGTCAGCGGCTCCTCTATTACAGCAGGAAAGAGCACAGAAAGGGCAGGGGACAATGGAGAAACTGCCCCCTTGAGGGCAGGAGACCGGCGGAAACCGACTCCATTGTCTGCGGTAGTTCCGCCCCCGGTCATTAGGTATTTACTAGAAGTAGGTTAGCACTCCAAACATCACAAATTAATGCCTCTAGCATTAAGACTATAAATTACTGTGCTCAATTTCTGTAGTCAGGGAGTTATTCAAGTTGGTTTGCAGATTCTGCTAAAAAGCAGAATCTGCAATCTTTTTTTTTTGCATGCTGGGAGCCGCCCATCGCAGGGCAAGGCCATCCACTATGCTGAATGGCCTGCCCAGTGGCTGTGACCACTATTTAATTGTGGTCGCAGCAACTGTGGACAACCCCCTATAGCCGCAGCTAGGCTGTGTATGCAGGCAGTCCGCCACCATTTTCTTGATTGGAACAGCTGCCTGTGATGTCGCGCAGCTGCCCTGAAAACACTGCCGACCAGATCGCATAGGCTGCTAGCGCAAGAAGGGACCTGGTCATGTGCAGTGCCGCAGCCGGAGTAATTGTGGCTGCATTGATTAGCAATGCGACCTGAATAACCCCCTCAGTTCCATATCTACAGCAACAAAAAAAGGCTTTAGGGCGCTGTACTGAATGTAGCTCTGGAATGATGTATATCAGCAGCCGATTGGGACAAAGAGGTATGCCAGCTTCTTAAAACAGAACAAAAAACAAATACTCCCAATTGGATCTTAATGATACATGTGTACAACCAATACTAATTAGAATACACAATTTTATTCACAAAAAATATTTATAGCAACCTCCCGGGGGTTTGAAAACAATTAACACAACAATAAATTCAGTATAAAATTATACACAATATAAAAGGACACCAGTAACCTGTAGGTTTAGTAAATCATGTATACGGTTTCACTGGTGTTAATGTCTATACTCTCAAAAGACCTGTATTAGAGTGCATCTGCATATATCAAATATTGAAATATAATAAATGTTTTTATTACCAGCTGAATATTGAACCAAACAGCGGAGACTGGACCTCATTCCGAGTTGTTCGCTCGCTAGCTGCTTTTAGCAGCATTGCACACGCTAGGCCGCCGCCCTCTGGGAGTGTATCTTAGCTTAGCAGAATAGCGAACGAAAGAGTAGCAGAATTGCGAATAAATAATTCTTAGCAGTTTCTGAGTAGCTCGAGACTTACTCCTACACTGCGATCACCTCAGCCCATTTCGTTCCTGGTTTGACGTCACAAACACGCCCTGCGTTCGGCCAGCCACTCCCGCGTTTTATCCTGGCACGCCTGCGTATTTCCGCACACTCCCAGAAAACGGTCAGTTTCCACCCAGAAACACCCACTTCCTGTCAATCACACTCCGATCACTTCAACGATGAAAATTCTTCGTTCGGACGTGAGTAAATCTACTAAGTTTTGTGCTAAAATACTTAGTGCATGCGCGCTGCGTACCATGCGCATGCGCATTTTTGCCTTAATCGCTCCGTTGCGAAAATCGGCAATGAGCGAACAACTCTGAATGACCCCCACTGTCAGTGTTAGTATAACCTGTCTCAATGCTGATGAGGAGTCTTGGTAGGTAGGTGACAATGCACATATAGTGGTAAGCTGCTCAATAAGATTGTAATGTCACTCAGGTGCTAAAAGGGTGGGGTAATTCTGTGTAAGAAAAAACAATTTGTGTTCCCTAATGCACACTGAGTGAAAAATAATACTACATAATGGGGGTAATTCCAAGGTGATCGCAGCAGGAATTTTGTTAGCAGTTGGGCAAAACCATGTGCACTGCAGGGGAGGCAGATTTAACATGTGCAGAGAGAGTTAGATTTGGGTGTGGTGTGTTCAATCTGCAATCTAATTTGCAGTGTAAAATAAAGCAGCCAGTATTTACCCTGCACAGAAACAAAATAACCCACCCAAATCTAACTCTCTCTGCACATGTTATATCTGCCTCCCCTGCAGTGCACATGGTTTTGCCCAACTGCTAACAAAATTCCTTCTGCGATCAACTTGCAATTACCCCCTATAATCAGATAATATGGAGCTCTTAGTTGCGTATATCTGCAGATATAGGGTTAAGCCCCCAGGTCGATCGGCAAGGCGTCTCCGTCACTGGGGGTCCCTATTACTAGGTATGGGTCCGGGGTGCAGGACCCCATCACGTCGGCACAGATTGCCTACGCCAGGTCAGCACATTGGTGAAAATTAGGGGTTAATAAGAAGCACATAAGTGCTATGTGAGTGAAGTGTGATTAAAATAATACAAACATATATACAAAGTGATAGGGAAAATAATAAGTGTTAATAAAGTGTTAGGGTGTGCCAACCTGAAGCAGTCCAGCCATACCAACGTAGAGGCCACCGCACCCCACACCCTCCCCATAAATAATTATAAATATGTCTGGGTCTAATTGCCCAGTGTAAGGCCACATGATAATGGCTCCTACAGCATTTGAGAGCCAGCTTACCTGGAGACACCCCTTAGCACCTGAGTGACATCACAATCTGATTGAGCAGCTTACCACTATATGTGCATTGTATTTAGAGAGGCATGGAAGGGTCAGCATTAGGAGGAGCTGACTCTGGAGTGCCATTGGAGAAGCTAGGGGTGTCTCCAGGTAAGCTGGCTCTCAGATGCTGTAGGAGCCATTATCATGTGGCCTTACACTGGGCAATTAGACCCAGGCATATATGTAATTATTTATGGGGTGGGTGTGGGGTGCGGTGGCCTCTACGTTGGTATGGCTGGACTGCTTCAGGTTGGCACACCCTAACACTTTATTAACACTTATTATTTTCCCTATCAATTTGTATATATGTTTGTATTATTTTAATCACACTTCACTCACATAGCACTTATGTGCTTCTTATTAACCCCTAATTTTCACCTGTGTGCTGACCTGGGGTAGCCAACCTGAGCCGATGTGATGGGGTCCTGCACCCCGGACCCATACCTAGTATTATGGACCCCCAGTGACGGAGACGCCTTGCCGATTGGCCTGGGGGCTTAACCGTATATCTGCAGATATACGCAACTAAGAGCTCCGTATTATCTGATTATTATGTAGTATTATTTTTCACTCAGTGTGCATTAGGGAACACAAATTGTTTTTTCTTACACAGAATTACCCCACCCTTTTAGCACCTGAGTGACATCACAATCTGATTGAGCAGCTTACCACTATATGTGCATTGTATTTAGAGAGGCATGGATGGGTCAGCATTAAGAGGGATTGCTGACTCAGGAGTGCCATTGGAGAAGCTAGGGGTGTCTCCAGGTAAGCTGGCTCTCAGATGCTGTAGGAGCCATTATCATGTGGCCTTACACTGGGCAATTAGACCCAGACATATTTGTAATTATTTATGGGGTGGGTGTGGGGTGCGGTGGCCTCTACGTTGGTATGGCTGGACTGCTTCAGGTTGGCACACCCTAACACTTTATTAACACTTATTATTTTCCCTATCACTTTGTATATATGTTTGTATTATTTTAATCACACTTCACTCACATAGCACTTATGTGCTTCTTATTAACCCCTAATTTTCACCTGTGTGCTGACCTGGGGTAGCCAACCTGTGCCGACGTGATTGGGTCCTGCACCCTGGACCCATACCTAGTATTATGGATCCCCAGTGATGGAGACGCCTTGCCGATCGACCTGGGGGCTTAACCCTATATCTGCAGATATTCGCAACTAAGAGCTCCATATTATCTGATTATTATGTAGTATTATTTTTCAGTGTGCATTAGGGAACACAAATTGTTTTTTCTTACACAGAATTACCTCACCCTTTCAGCACCTGAGTGACATCACAATCTGATTGAGCAGCTTACCACTATATGTGCATTGTATTTAGAGAGGCATGGAAGGGTCAGCATTAGGAGGAGCTGACTCTGGAGTGCCATTGGAGAAGCTAGGGGTGTCTCCAGGTAAGCTGGCTCTCAGATGCTGTAGGATCCATTATCATGTGGCCTTACACTGGGCAATTAGACCCAGACATATATGTAATTATTTATGGGGTGGGTGTGGGGTGCGGTAGCCTCTACGTTGGTATGGCTGGACTGCTTCAGGTTGGCACACCCTAACACACTATTAACACTTATTATTTTCCCTATCACTTTGTATATATGTTTGTATTATTTTATTCACACTTCACTCACATAGCACTTATGTGCTTCTTATTAACCCCCAATTTTCACCTGTGTGCTGACCTGGGGTAGCCAACCTGTGCCGACGTGATGGGGTCCTGCACCCCAGACCCATACCTAGTATTAGGGACCCCCAGTGATGGAGACGCCTTGCCGATCGGCCTGGGGGCTTAACCCTATATCTGCAGATATACGCAACTAAGAGCTCCATATTATCTGATTATTATGTAGTATTATTTTTCACTCAGTGGGGGTAATTCCAAGTTGATCGCAGCAGGAAATTTTTTAGCAGTTGGGCAAAACCATGTGCACTGCAGGGGAGGCAGATATTACATGTGCAGAGAGAGTTAGATTTGGGTGGGTTATTTTGTTTCTGTGCAGGGTAAATACTGGCTGCTTTATTTTTACACTGCAATTTAGATTGCAGATTGAACACACCCCACCCAAATCTAACTCTCTCTGCACATGTTACATCTGCCTCTCCTGCAGTGCACATGGTTTTGCCCAACTGCTAAAAAATTTCCTGCTGCGATCAACTTGGAATTACCCCCAGTGTGCATTAGGGAACACAAATTGTTTTTTCTTAGGTAGGTGACAAAGCAGGGGACCCCACGCTGTAGAGTAACTGATGGCCCACTGTGTTGGGCACACTGTATGTTGTATGTCCAAAGCGTGTCTTATCCAAGCTCAAAGATGTATTTTCTTGTGTGGAAGGAAACCCAAACACCGGGATCTGCACACGGCTGAAAATATACGGCCACAGCTTACCGGTGTATGTGGGTGGCTGTGAGGTATGAGCAAAGGTATAGGCAGCCGTTTGTTCAAAGCTGCATATACTGTAGGAATGTCCGAGCTGCCAGAGTCCGCACACTGGCCCTCATTCCGAGTTGTTCGCTCGCTAGCTTCTTTTAGCAGCAGTGCAAACGCTAGGCCACCGCCCTCTGGGAGTGTATCTTAGCTTAGCCGAAGTGCGAACGAAAGGTTCGCAGAACGGCTCAAAAAAATTTTCATGCAGTTTCTGAGTAGAAGCAGACCTACTCCTACCTTGCGATCACTTCAGTCTGTTTAGTTCCTGTTTTGACGTAACAAACACGCCTTGCGTTCGGCCAGCCACTCCCCCGTTTCCCCAGGCATGCCTGCGTTTTTACCTAACACACCTGCGTTTTTTAGCACACTCCCGGAAAACGGTCAGTTACCTCCCAGAAACGCCCCTTTCCTGTCAATCACTCACCGATCACCCTTGCGACTGAAAAGAGTCGTTCGACCTTGTGTAAAACTGCATAGTTTTGTGTGAAAGTTCTTCACGCGTGCGCACTGTGGCCCATACGCATGCGCAGAACAGCTGATTTTTTGCCTGATCGCAGCGCTGCGAACAACGGCAGCTAGCGATCAACTCGGAATTACCCCCACAGTGAGGAACTGACCATGGCTTACTGGTGGAAATGGTGAGGGCTCAGAGATGAAGCAGGAGTCGCACATCGCAGTAGATCAATCAGGACAGCACACGGCTCTGATGTGGGGGAGCCTGACGTCACGCAGCTGCCCCGAAAATACTGCTGACCAGATCGCATAGGCTGCTAGCGAAAGAAGGGACCTGGTCATGTGCAGTGCCGCACCTGGAGTTATTGTGGCTGCATTGATTAGCAATGCAACCTGAAATACCCCCTCAGTTCCATATCTACAACAGTATGAAGTTAATCCAGTAATAATCAACATTTTAATGCATTAGTTCAGTTTTACGAACACAATTAGGGGTTAAATGATTCAAATAATCATTGTACTGTGTCTTGGACAAGACTTGGGTGTGACTCTTAGTTTATTATTTAACATTAGGTCAGATTATATTACACCAACACTATGCATCATGCCTTCAATGAAGCTGCCTACTAAAAACATTAGTCTCATGCCTAGCAGACGCCAAGGATTCTGACATAACCATCACATTTATTTTACCTTTAAATATGGTGAGGAAACTTAAAAAGCGTTTTGAGAGCCTGATGGATGAAGGTATGTAGCAATCACTCATTAAAGTTAATGATTCATTCCTGTTGTATGTACTACAGTATAACCTCATAGTTTCAGTTATTATGGTGCTTTAGTTGATTGTGCTTTCTGCTTTTTGCTCAAAAATTAATTTACTTTGAAATAGTTAATAAAAGTCAGATTTGGTTTTGAAATAAGAGGATAAAAAGCACAGTTGTTTTACCCAGTTGTCCGCTATATTAGGCTGATTTAATATGTAGTAAAATTTTCGTGACACAAATATGTTTAACATATTCTTGGTGATACAGCATGAGCATGAATTTAGTATTTTTAGTGATACAAGTAGAATTTAGTCACAATTCTAAAAAAATCACCAGTTGTAAGAGGTGGCGCAGTCCAAAATTGAAAGGGCCGAATGAAAGTGTGAATTCCCTCCTCCCGGCCGCGATTGCGCCCACCGGCGGTATTTTAATGTTAACCCCTTCAGTGGTTGGTTTTATTAAAAAATACACACCTCCCATGGTGTGTTTTTAGAATCAGGTAGTGCAGGGGTTAAAGTGCAAGGGGGGAGTGCAAGAGGGCAATTGCCTGCGAGAGAACTCCCGCAGGCATCGCCAGCATCATAAACAATTACATTATACCTTGCCATAAACAATTACTGTATTTATAAAATACACACCTCCCAGGGTATGTTTTTTAATTCAGTGAGTGCTGAATTCAGGGAGTGCAGGGGTTAAAAATACTGGGGAGGGAGTGCAGGAGGGCAATTGCCCACGGGGGGAACACTTGCTGGGAACGCCAGCTTCTGCGCTAATTCACGGAAACCATTGCACAGTTAAGCCTGCCCCATGGCCAATAGGAGTATGGGGCGCGGGCTTAACTCCATAATATCTTATGCTGATTCCCGGGCGCCGTCTGTCCCCGGGGAATCAGCCAGTAGTATGCACGGAAATATTCCGGGGTGGCCAGCGGAAGATTTCTGTACATACCACTGAAGGGGTTAATACCCCCCGGAGGTAGCGAGCTGAAATGAGTGTAAAGAGACCCGTTTTGGCACACAAACGGGTCTTTTTACTATCGCGTCCATTAGTTTAGTCGGGTTTAGCTGCTTTGCGCGTCTAAAACCGACTGTACTGGGTGCAATAGGGGTGAAAACTGGGGACATTTGAATATCGCCCCTCTATCACCCATCACTTTAGACAGGAGATAGGGGGGGTGTTAATATTTGAATCCGGCCCAAATAGTTGAGCCACATCAACTGTCACTCTAAACGCTGCCAAAAGTTGCCGGCCGGGACTCACTGGCAGTTGGTGGATCCCCTATTTGAATTCTGGACTGCTCTGCAGCCCCACCTCTGGAGACATCACTGGTTGTAACACATATACAAAAATAGACAACTTCACCCAAAACAAAAACTCTAGTTTTAGAATGGCTTCAACAAATTAATTTAGAAACAAAAAATGAATTACCATTTATTATCTGATAATATACTGGAATAGTCCCTTGCACACTCCTTGTGCTTTATACTGCGGGGGAAATTCCAGCAGAATGAGGTAGAGTTACCTTTGAGTGTATAAGTAATTGTAAGTTAGGGTGCTTGTATTTAGAAGTCCGCTTTACTGCAATATTACTATGATAATCTGATAGTGTGTGGGAGCAAACCATAATCATTAGTTTGCTCCCACACGCCAAAAAATGTCCAAAAACGGATGGTCCAACTAGTTGGATCCAACACGTTTGATTTTTCCCAGCTAATTGTAGCATAGGGCATAGGGCAAACTTTTCCTGCCAACTGAATAAGTTGACAGAAACTGATGGCAGTGTCTACCTACTTTTGTCACCAGACCTATGCCCATCACTGCCACGCTGGCCCTGTTAGCCCGGGATTTGCGCTGGTGTAGCAGGAGTCAGGAGGAGCTGCGGCAATCCATCACTGCTGCTGGCATACCCTCAAACTTTCCAGATGCTGTAAGTGGGATCTTCGGTGCGCCAAATGTTTGGCTGGCTGTAAGGGGGCGGAGTCTCACAGAAAGGGGCAAAGTCTCATGCCCATAAAGCCATGCTCCTTGATGTATGCCTTAGTCCTCTCTGTGCGTCATGCCCAGTAGCCCAGCACTACAGAGGTGGCTGGTTTAGCCCAAGCCTCCTCCCGGCACTGAATGGAAGATGCCGGCAAATCACTGCTGCTCTGCAGAGACTGCAGCAGCTAGAGTTGCAGTGTGATATGTGTCTCCCAGCCTCCTGTCCACCCATGGGACATCGCAGCTCATGAGTGGGACAGTGCCTGAAAAATTAGACTGTCCCGCTGAAATCGGAACATTTGGGAGGTATGGCTGCTGGACTGTCTCTATCACCCTGGGAAGCCTGTCAGTGGTGGTGGAGTAGGAGGAGGATCAGCAGCAGCTGTGACAGTTCATCACTGCTGCTGGGCTACCCCTTACATCCCTGGATCTCTGTTTGTTTGCAATGGTGGCACTGGAGTGGGAACTGAGAGAAGGATCAGGAACACTCTATTCTAGACTCTTCTCGGTCAGCAAACATTTGTTGTCTGCTATCCTGGCTACTCACCAGAAACTCTGACTCATGGGCGTATACCTATCGACCCTTCAGCTGCAAGCTCTGGCTGCAGGGGTCTCATTACTATGCACATACAGAGCTGTGCATCGCAGACTCAATGCAGCTCTGGCAACATACACAGAAACACAAGTTTTGTTCATCATTCTAATTGTGAAAATGCTTTCAACTGTCAGACTGGTCGGATCTTTTTTTTCAACCTCATGGTAGTAGTTGTCCTTTGATTGTATAGGCCAGATGTACTAAGCCTTGAAAAGTGATAATGTGGAGATATGTGGTGGACGCAAGCTGGGACACGTGATCGGCTCTTTTAGAATAAACCACCTATAAGAGTCTGGTATGCGTTCCAGACATAGGAAGTATACACATGCGGTCACATGATCGCCAGATTAGAACCAGGAAGTGCTTGTGATGTTTTATGTATTGATTGTATGAAATAAAGCACAAAAGTGGTTTTAAAACACATATTCACTTGTCTCTACAAATTGGTAATAAATTAAACTGGATATAGTTTTATTTTTCCTGATGTTTAAAGATTATAAATTAAGTGCAGCTGCAAACAATGGGCAATTAACAGCCTTTAAAAAGGGCATTTTCACAATGGACACACACACCTTGATAAAGCTGTTGACACAGCGAAATGCATCAGTTTTAAGAGGCCTTCCACTACAGTTACCACCTCCATCCTGGAATACGCCTAGAAGTCCATCAACGATCTCAAACGGGGAACTTGTTGCTGTCCAAGAGAGGAGTACAAGACCAAGCTTTCAATAGGACTACATTTGTCCAGAATCAAGCTTTCAAGGTCCCACCATCTTACTCCATATGGACCATAAAAACATCCACAAGTGATATATATACCCCCTGGACTGTGGCATCTTTTTCCAAGGATTTTAAACAGAGACTGTGTTTGGCCTCTAAATGTGGTAACATATCTAACAGATTGCTGTGCTGTGTTTGCCCTATTTGTTTATGCATTTTTTAATCAGATTTTTAGTATTTTCTTGTTGCAACTAGATGACATTTTTTAACAATAAAAGGTTATACTGTCTATATCCAGTTTATAGCGCTGTACATCTTTTCCTATAATTTCTCTGTAGGGATTAACTATCCCTTGAACAGCTGCTTCAGGTCAAACACCACATTTTGAAGCGCCGGGCCCATTACCTTGGTAAACTTCCTTTGCTTGAACACTATATGGTACTAGGAAATTATTAACAGTACTAATATTCATTTCCAGTAATTTCCAATCAATTTTTTACCTCACAGCTCATAATATTGTTTTCACCGATATTGCCAAATGCTGCAGCGAGCTGGCTGGCTACTTAGGGACAGAGCAATGACACAAAGACACAGCAGTTTATAGCACATCTATAAAACAATGACACATATTAGTTGTGTAAGATGGAATTGTCCTTGGACCCTCCCACCTACCCTTATGTTGGATACTAAAAAGGACATGCATAGTTTAACAAATTAAGCACTTCAGCGAAATGGACTGCCAATTTTGTTTCTGAAGAGCTTGGTTTTTTTGGGCCCCCACAAAACAAGCTATCAATGGGCTTGTTAATGATCTCTTCTCTACAGTGGGAAGATGCTGTCATTATCATCTTCATGTTGTGTCACTCTGGTGTGCTGAGTTGACTTATCCTCACCATTAGATGGTTTCTTGGGAAACCTCAGTTTTTCATGGCAGCAGTTCCAGGAGAAACTGAAGGAGACATTGGGGGTCATTCCGAGTTGTTCGCTCGCTAGCAGATTTTAGCAGCAGTGCACACGCTAGGCCGCCGCCCTCTGGGAGTGTATCTTAGTTTAGCAGAATAGTGAACGAAAGATTAGCAGAATTTCGAATAGAAAATTCTTAGCAGTTTCTGAGTAGCTCGAGACTTACTCCTACACTGTGATCAGCTCAGCCTGTTTCATTCCTGGTTTGACGTCACAAACACGCCCTGCGTTCGGCCAGCCACTCCCCCCATTTCTCCAGACACTCCCGTGTTTTATCCTGGCACGCCTGCATTTTTCCGCACACTCCCAGAAAACGGTCAGTTTTCGCCCAGAAACACCCACTTCCCGTCAATCACACTCCGATCACTTCAACGATAAAAATTCTTCGTTCGGACGTGAGTAAATCTACTAAGTTTTGTGCTAAAATACTTAGCGCATGCGCACTGCGTACCATGCGCATGCGCATTTTTGCCTTAATCGCTCTGTTGCGAAAATCGGCAACGAGCAAACAACTCGGAATGACCCCCATTGTCATGTAATATGCCAATTGAGCTGCCAAATTGCTCACAAGGAGATCTTTGTATATCTTAAGATATTTGTCAGTTAGAAAGAAAGACATTAAGTATGACTCAAACCGAGGATCAGGTATGGGCACCTAAATGTAGCGATCCTATTTCAGAACGTTGACATTTGGTCCTAATATACAGATGGAGCCAATCGTGGCTCCGTCTGTTCCTAGTTACAACCGGCAAGGTGGACCGCTGGGAGCAAATGGGGCGCGCGTGTGTCGTAGATGTGCACGCACCCCAATCAGAGTGAATAGGAGTGTGTGTGTACGCTCAGCAGTGGGCTGAGGTGTAGGCATGCCTAGGCACGCCACTCGCCCCTGCCTGCAATGTAGCCACGCTCTCCATCTGTACATACATAGTGGAACTGCTTTGTTTGATCTCTGCATTCAGTTTCTTGAGCTGCCTTTCCATTAGTCTAAATAAGGGAATCACCTAACTCAAGCTGGCACTGTCTGAACTGACTTCATAAATTACTACTTCTAATAGTTTCAGTACCTTGCTTAAAATGGAAAGTACAGCATTCTCTGTTGTACTGGACAAATGGACAAAGGTACATGCCCCCTCCTCTACCTATGCCATGTCTTGTGGTGTACACTTGGATAGCTTGTTATGGTTCCTTAACTCGCTAAAGCATATCAAGGGTGGAATTGCACCTTGTTACTGCCTCTTGCATTGGTTGGTGGCATGGCAAATTGAACTGTTCTTGCAGCCACTGCAATCTTCTACATGCTGTTGCTGAAAGCTGAAATTGTTCCAAAGTTTTTTGGGCCATCTCCTGCATGCGCCTATCCTTTTTGAAAGAATGTGTTATCAGAAATGGCAAATCCTGAGGACAGTCCTAGCAGGGTAAGCCTGCTTGCTGTGACATCCCTTAGCTTTTCTAACAGGTTGACACTGATATGCCTCTTAGTGTATCCCGTGATAGAGAGAGAAGCCTGCCTGTGAATGAGCTGGCATTTTGTGTTACATATTGCTGAAGGTGATAACCCCACCCAGTAGGCTGCCACAGTCATGTAATCTTTAGTTTGACCAGTACTGCTTGTCCACATATCTGTTACTAAGTGGACAGTGGGTACAATGGCATTTTGTAGGCCAAGAATTAGTTTATTTTAATGTCCTGGTGCAGGTGGGGAACTGCTTTGCTGGTAAAATGGAACTGTAATGGAATTTGGAAGTGGGGACACAGGACCTCAATTAATGGTCTAAAACCAGCTGTATTAATGGTGGATATTAAATGCAGAAAAAATATTAGCATATCCATCATGGCTTCAATGCAACTGGATGGCAGATTTCATACTTGTTTCCTCATGCAAAGGATTGTTTTACAGTCAGTTGTTGTTTGACACTACTAGTAGGTCCCCTTCTAGGTATAGATTTACCCCCAGCAGCAGCAGGCATAGTGGTCAAGAATTCTACTGAGGAATCCTGGTCAGTTAGCCTTAGCAAATTGGATGCAAGGGACTACCTCTGATCGTTCATAAGAAGATTTATGATGAAGGTTTTGGGCGGTGGAGATTGCATGAGCTGGGATCTTGCTGAGACATGGGAGGTAGCTGATGCTTGATTGTATGGTAGTACTTTAGCAGATTTTTCAGATTTTGACAAAAACTGAATGAATTTGCGGCAAATGATGTAACAGGGAGGAGGTTACCTCTACTTGCTTTGTCTTTAAAATGCTATAGATGGCTTGACAAATGTCAATATTTAGGTAAAAATAATTCAACACAGGCATGATAATGTCCTTCTTCTTATCATATGCAAGAACTGCTGCCACTTGTGCCTGACTAACACAAAAAACATCCCCATCAGCAACATCCTCATTAATGTCATCAGCTACACAAATTTCACCTTGATTCTGTTGCATTTTCACAGTGTTTTCCTCAATTTCTGTCACTGTTTATACTTGTGCTGCTCATCCCTACATTTGCAGAGGGTTCAGAAATGGTGAGGCTATCAGAAATGTCAGACTCACACATTCTGAACATGGTTCCACTTAGATTCTTCTCAGGGATTTGCAACATTTCTGAACACACAGTTTGTTCTTCAGCCTTAGTGTGTTTTAGTTGTTTTTGCCTGTTTTACATTTGACACCTCTTCTAGACTTCTACAGTCAAATGGTGTTGCATCATTATGTGAGGTTACAGAATAAGATTTTTTTTCTGACAAGTTCTGGGTCTTTCCTTGTCACTTCATGTGGTGTATGGCATCTTGGCAATTTTATGTTTTTCATCAGTAAACTTTCTCTGTATTACAGGTTTTTTTTCTTTAACATTATGAAATATTGTTTTAATTTAGGTGCCTTTTCTTAAACCATCTATGCCCTTAAGCACTGGCTTTAGTTGATGTTGAAGTACTAGTATCATCCTCATGACTGGCAGCAGCCACAGCATTAGCACTTTGTTGCTGCTCCTGCTCCTCTATCAACTGATTGTGATCCATATTGACTCACACAGTGCTTGTATTAATGAGGCGGCATGGCACCTACTGAGTGTTATTGTAACACAGTTCCACTGCCTGGCCTGAACACACACATTTTAGAAAAAGTTTTTATATATATATATATATATATATATATATATATATATACACACTGCTCAAAAAAATAAAGGGAACACTAAAATAACACATCCTAGATCTGAATGAATGAAATATTCTTATTAAATACTTTGTTCTTTACATAGTTGAATGTGCTGACAACAAAATCACACAAAAATGATTAATGGAAATCAAATTTATTAACCCATGGAGGTCTGGATTTGGAGTCACCCTCAAAATTAAAGTGGAAAAACACACTACAGGCTGATCCAACTTTGATGTAATGTCCTTAAAACAAGTCAAAATGAGGCTCAGTAGTGTGTGTGGCCTCCACGTGCCTGTATGACCTCCCTACTATGCCTGGGCATGCTCCTGATGAGGTGGCGGATGGTCTCCTGAGGGATCTCCTCCCAGACCTGGACTAAAGCATCCGCCAACTCCTGGACAGTCTGTGGTGCAATGTGGCGTTGGTGGATGGAGCGAGACATGATGTCCCAGATGTGCTCAATTGGATTCAGGTCTGGGGAACGGGCAGGCCAGTCCATAGCATCAATGCCTTCGTCTTGCAGGAACTGCTGACACACTCCAGCCACATGAGGTCTAGCATTGTCTTGCATTAGGAGGAACCCAGGGCCAACCGCACCAGCATATGGTCTCACAAGGGGTCTGAGGATCTCATCTCGGTACCTAATTGCAGTCAGGCTACCTCTGGCGAGCACATGGAGGGCTGTGCGGCCCCCCAAAGAAATTCTGATCGTTTGAGTAGACACATGCCCATTTGTGGCTTGCTGGACGTCATTTTGCAGGGCTCTGGCAGTGCTCCTCCTGTTCCTCCTTGCACAAAGGCGGAGGTAGCGGTCCTTCTGCTGGGTTATTGGCCTCCTCCACGTCTCCTGATGGCCTGTCTCCTGGTAGCGCCTCCATGCTCTGGACACTACGCTGACAGACACAGCAAACCTTCTTGCCACAGGTCGCATTGATGTGCCATCCTGGATGAGCTGCACTACCTGAGCCACTTGTGTGGGTTGTAGAGAGATCATACAGGTACACGGAGGCCACACACACTACTGTGCCTCATTTTGACTTGTTTTAAGGACATTACATCAAAGTTGGATCAGCCTGTAGTGTGTTTTTCCACTTTACTTTTGAGGGTGACTCCAAATCCAGACCTCCATGGGTTAATACATTTAATTTCCATTGTTATTTTGTGTGATTTTGTTGTCAGCACATTCACCTATGTAAAGAACAAAGTATTTAATAAGAATATTTCATTCATTCAGATTTAGGATGTGTTATTTTAGTGTTCCCTTTATTTTTTTTGAGCAGTGTATATATATATATATATATATATATATATATATATATATATATATTTATATATATACATATACACATATCTATCTATCTATCTATCTATCTATCTATCTATCTATCTATCTATCTATCTATCTACAGTATTGATTTTAATTCATACTTATCAAGGTGATATCTTAAACAGATAATTAATTCAACATTTCGATCCCTCCAGATCATCATCAGGAAAATACAACAAGCACAGCGTATACAGCAGATTACATCTGTTCATATGCACCAGTATCATATATGTATATATATATACATATATATACACAGGGACAGAACAGATATGACATGGGATTTAGAATTGCTGCATAGTGGTGAATGAGAATCCAGTCAGGTGTTACTGTTGTTCGTGGTTGAGAAGCAGTTGACTGCAGGCACCTGTAAGAGTGCATTAAAAGGGTTCTGGGCACAAGGCAACAATGCTTCTGATGGTGACTAGCATAAATATGGGGTTGTGGGGACATTAGGTCCACTACACCTGTACTAAGGTGAACCTGTATCGCTATGAACTTGTAATGATGTGATCCTGTACTGCTATGAATTTGTACTGATGTGTTCCTGTACTGCTATGCACCTGTAATGATGCAAACCTGCATTGTTATGCTGGAAGATCCCTGTTCTGTGGTGCCTAACAAAGAAATAAAGAAGCTGGTGAAGCTTTTCCAGTCTATATGATTCCTGTCACATTATATATATTTTTTTTTACACACTGATGCGACGCACTGTGCTAATAGGCACACTGGCACCTAATGAACATTATTATTTTACTACACAGTGCCTGAACCTGAACAATACACATAAGTTTTTTTTTTTTACACACTGCTGCAACTCACTGCACTTATAGTATTTGGAACACACCAAAAACTTTTGCGGGCAGTTACAGCACCAGTGTGCACCAATAAAGAGTTAATACAGCCCTGTATTAGGAGCTTTGGGCTGCACTGTTGACAGTTACAATATCAGTGTGGACCAGTAAGATTAATGCTGTCCTGTATTTGAAATAGGAGTTCTGGGCTGCACTGAGGTCAGTTGGTGTGCAGAGTACCAGTGTGCAACAGAAAGGTTAATGCTGCCCTCAGTGCCCTGTATTAACCTTAGGAAGGATTAGGAGCTCTGGGCTGCTCTGCGTGCATTTGGTGTGCAGTGTACCAGTGACTGTGCACCAGTAAGGTTATTAAATCTGCCCTGTAATGTATTAGGAATTTAGGTAAAATTAGGAGCAGAGCTGTGCTCTGCACTGCTGCCTGTCCACTGTACTCTCCTGTGTGAACTGATGCCCAAATCACCACAGGAGGGACTTATATTGAATCCAAAACATGCAAGAACCTTACTGGGAAGATGATGTTTTGCCTTCTTTTGGACTCCTAGCCTGGTTGGAAAACCCTAGCCATTGTTCATAATCACAGGAGTGTGTGGGCAGGGACACTGAGGGAGAATTACGGGGAGGGTACGGGCAGGGACACTGAGGGGGGATTCACAGGGAGGCTGAGGTCAGGGACACTAAGGGGGAATTACAGGGAGGGTTCGGGTAGGGAAAATGAGAGGGAGGGGCTACAGGGAGGCTGAAGTGAAGGACACTGAGGGGCAATTACAGGGAGGGTGCAGGAAGGGACACTGAGAGGGAATTACAGGAGTCTACGGGCAGGGACACTGAAGAGGGAGTCACAAGAGGCTGAGGTCAGGAACACTGAGGGGGAATTACGGGGAGGGTGCAGGCGGGGACACTGAGGGGGAATTATGGTTCGGGTGCGGGTAGGGACACTGAGAGGGAATTACGGGGAGGGTGCGGGCAGGGATACCTAGGGGAATTATGGGAAGGGTGTGGGCAGGTTCACTGAGGGGGCAGTTACAGGGATTGTGCGGGCAGGGATACTGAGATGGAATTACAAGGAGGGTGCGGACAGGGACATCGAGGGGATATACGCACACATACATACAGTTAAAAAACCCTCTCTAGGGGCGGGATGTATTAACATACAAATCCACCCCCCGCAGTGATCCTAATCGCATATGTACTAACATATGCGATTAGCATCGCAATGCGGTTACGGAGGCCCCCCGTGATACCTGTGAGGTGGTGTGCGGGGGGTCTCCATCACCTCCCTGGGCTCTCGCACTCCTCACCTGCCAGGAAGCAGCAGCAGGCTGTCCCCGGCGCTTCCTCCTCCCCCCTGCAGCCAGAAGGACCTCCGGCTGTGTTGCAACGGGGAGGAGGAGTTTGACTTCCGGGGCCAGGATGCTTAATTAGAGGTATGCCCAGGGCAAGGGGGGCCAGTGTCGGTGGCGGGGGGGGGGAGGGGTGGTGGAGTGGTGGAGGCAGCGGCTGGCGTTAAGAAGCCCATAGTTTTCTATAGTGTATCTCCATACCTGTGTGGCAAAAACGCGGCAGTCGGGGCTTAGTACATATGAAAATGCGGTAAAACCCCCGTTTTACCGCATTTTTCCCTTTAGTACATCCCGGCCTAGGTGTGATGGCACTACATGTCCCAGCAAATGCAGTTGACAAGGTGTGCTGGGACTTGTAGTCTCAACACAGCTGGACAGGCAGTCACTGGTCTAGATACCTCTCCATACAGAGCTCTTTGTAAGCTGTGATACAGACTGCCAGGATAGACCATGCAGTGCATCTACGGTACCGCAGAAAATGTACAGGTATGCTCATGCTGCACTGCTGACTGGTGCTGTTTGTAGTGTCTGCTGTTTGGTGACAGACCGCGTGGGACCAATGAGAAGGGGAGCGCATGAGGAAGAGGAGGTGCCTCGCCCCTCCCCATACACAGAAGTACCCCGCTCCCCAGCTATATTCACCATCATGGTGACTGTAGTCACAGAGAGTGTCAGAGTGCAATACGCTTCTGAGAGTCTGGCAGTGGATGAGCACTGCTAAGGGATTTACTCAGTGAGAACTACAATGTCATTCTACCCCCTGGCGTGGGTGGCATTGCCGGGCAGCGCCCCCCGCCCCCCTCTCGTTGGCCGGCGCCCCTGGCAAGTGCCATCCTGGCCAATAGAAAGATACACCCCTGACTCCCTCCCAGCACCTCTTTGCCCCCCCCACGCTCATCGCCACTCCTTTTAGCAGAAGCAGGTGTCTGGGCAGCCATCTTGTCCAGCAAGTGTCAGGGGAACCATTTGTCTTATCCCTCTGCCCCCTCACAGCAGCCTGCTCTCAAGTGTTGTGCTGCACTCAGTCAATAATCCCACCTAGATTGTGCTGCACATACTTGCCACTTGGTCCACACCTCAGTCCAAGAAGGCACTGTGTCCTGTCTCCTGGGTGGCGGCAGGAGGGGGAGACGAGGGGAGGCCAAAGGACTATCTTCTGACCCACTCTGCATCAGTGGGTGTAATGTAGTGGTTCTTGTGACTGCTATTGCTACTTCTTGCTGTATCCAATTGCGAGTACGTGCGAATATGGGCAGAAGCTAACCTGACCATAGGGACGCCCATTGCTGTCGCAGCATTTTCATCCGATTGCATATAATTGCTAAAACATCATTGCAAATTAGGTCATGTTGCATATTCTGAGTTCCTCTGTAGACGCGAAGGCTAAGCTGCTCTTTAGGGATGCAGAATGCTTTCCATTAGCAAGTGAGATCACAACTGGAAATTTATGCACGCCCAGAAAATACTGTCTGAATGGCCATGACACACCTGCGTTTACCTGACCACTCCCCCTTATCCCCCCGAAATGCTGTCTTTTGGTCGCTCCCTTTGCAACTAATCCTTCGTTGCAACTGCCATCACAATTCACTCGCTGCGCATTCACAATGCACAGTAAGAAAACATCTGCTTTGTGACCGGGGACGTTTCAACAAAGTGAGTGAACAAACTGCTGATGATCAATTAATAGAAATACTGCAGCACTGTGGAGTAAATGAAGCCTTTCTAAATCCATCGAGTGAAAGCTATCTGTAGAAAGAACTGTGGATACAATTGTATCATTTCCACATAGCTGAGTTTAAAGTATCTTTTATTATTGTATCTGTCTGTCTTGCAAGAGACAACGGTGTTGAAGATTTGTAACAAATGTATCCTTTTTTTTCGGCTTGTGGAAGACTAAATAGACATAAATAAGTTATATGCAAAAATTCATATCTACATATATATATTGGCCACCGCAGACCGGAAAAAAAACAGAATAATGTGCATTTGTGGAAATATACAGTATTTTAAAGTGGATTAATAAAATAAAAATAATTTTACATATACAGCTTGCCAGCGCTTTCTATTTTTGTTTTTTCGGTGTTTCAACAAAGGAGTGCGTCTGTGTGCACATCCTGGGTGGGCCCCCTCCTCTGTACGGCGCTGAAGACTCCGGCATTGTGCCAGAGTCTACTGCGCATGCACAGTTCTCCGGAAACATGGTGCCCGCCATGATCCAAAGACCAATTTAGCTACTGTGCATGCGCGGTGGCCATTTTGGTGGCGATTTCTGCCGTGACCGCTGTGCCCAACGCTGGAGTCCGGAAAAGGTAAGTATTAAAATGGGTGCAGTGTGTGCACTGTGGGCTTCCCCTAGACCCAGGGACCCGTGTGCACCGCACACATTGCACCCATTATAGAAACGCCAATGTTTGTGACCGCATCTGCACCGTGTGGCCCTTGCCTGTCTCAGATGAGTGATATGCTGCTTTGGGCTCCCTGTCAACCCGAGATCACTAGCTGTGGAGCGGGAGAATGACAATTTAAAATTGTGCGACTATGGGGCAGCTGATATCAGAGGTTCTACTAAAGAGTATTTAGACTGGAGATGCTGCTACTGTATACAGCATTTGTATTTTCTTTATTTCATGGGCTGCATACTGAAACCATCTAGTTAGAGTTTATGGGATACGTCATTAGGTCAACACCACTTAGGTCGACAATCATTAGGTCAACAGGGTCACTAGGTCGACATATACTAGGTCAACAGGCCGACATGAGTTTTTACATTTTTTAAAACATTTCTGGACTTTTTCATACTTTACGATCCACATGGACTAAAATTGGGAACAGTAACCTGAAGCGAGCCATGCGAGGGGACACGGAGCACTAATTGGGGTTCCCCGTCACTTTACGAAGAAAATGACACCAAAAAAAGTAAAAAAAACCTCATGTCGACCTTTTGACCTGTCGACCAAGTACACGTTGACCTAATGACCATGTCGACCTAGTGACTGTCGACCTAATGCATGTCAACCTATAGTGGTCAACCTAATGACTGTCGACCTAAGTGGTGTCGACCCAACGACCCATACCCGAGTTTATTGGGTGCATAAATAGAATCCTCATGGAGTGTAACCACATGAAGAATGACTGGGTAATATTAGTAGCCCCTAATACATAATTAAATGATCAGTGTTTATTGGTATGAAAGCCAGATCCACGGTGCACATGTAATGTTCTAATCTAAGGAGAGTAATTAGGATGGTCATATCCAGAGGCGTAACTAGGGTTTTTGGAGCCCAGGGCAAGATGTAAAATGGCGCGCCCCCCCCCCCCAAAAAAAAAAAAAAACATAGCAAAAGAAGCATGTGCGCACGCCGAAAAAATGGGCGTGGCTACACACCAGAAGGGGTGTGGCCACGCTCCAGAAGGGGTGTGGCGACTGAAAATGCCCCACAGTGCCAGATACAATGCCTCACAGTGCCAGTTACAATGCCGCACAGTGCCAGATACAATGCCCCACAGTGCCAGTTACATTGCCCCCCAGTGCCAGATACAATGCCCCACAGTGCCGGATACATGCCCCACGGTGCCAGTTACATTGCCCCACAGTGCCAGATACAATGCCCAACAGTGCCAGATACATGCCCCACAGTGCTAGTTACATTGCCCCACAGTGCCAGATACATTGCCCCACAGTGCCGGATACATGCCACACAGTGCCAATTTCATTGCCCCCCCAGTGCCAGATACAATGCCCCACAGTGCCGGATACATGCCCCACAGTGCCAGTTACATTGCCCCACAGTGCCAGATACAATGTCCCACAGTGCCAGATACATGCCCCACAGTGCCAGTTACATTGTCCCACAGTGCCAGATACAATGCCCCACAGTGCCAGTTACATTGTCACACAGTGCCAGATACAATGCCCCACAGTGCCAGTTACATTGCCCCACAGTGCCAGATACAATGCCCCACAGTGCCAGATACATGCCCCACAGTGCCAGTTACATTGTCCCACAGTGCCAGTTACATGCCCCACAGTGCCAGTTACATTGCCCCACAGTGCCAGATACATGACCCACAGTGCCAGTTACATTGCCCCACAGTGCCAGTTACATTACCCCACAGTGCCAGATACAATGCCCCACAGTGCCAGATACATGCCCCACAGTGCCAGTTACATTGCCCCACAGTGCTAGATACAATGCCCCACAGTGCCAGATACATGCCCCACAGTGCCAATTGCATTGCCCCCCAGTGCCAGATACAATTCCCCACAGTGCCGGATACATGCCCCACAGTGCCAGTTACATTGCCCCACAGTGCCAGATACAATGCCCCACAGTGCCAGATACATGCCCCACAGTGCCAGTTACATTGTCCCACAGTGCCAGATACAATGCCCCACAGTGCCAGATACAATGCCCCACAGTGCCAGTTACATTGCCCCCCAGTGCCAGATACAATGCCCCCACAGTGCCGGATACATGCCCCATGGTGCCAGTTACATTGCCCCACAGTGCCAGATACAATGCCCCACAGTGCCAGTTACATTGCCCCAGAGTGCCAGTTACATTGCCCCACAGTGCCGGATACATACCCCACAGTGCCAGTTACATTGCCCCAGAGTGCCAGTTACATTGCCCCACAGTGCCGGATACATACCCCACAGTGCCAGTTACATTGCCCCACAGTGCCAGATACAATGCCCCACAGTGCCAGATACATGCCCCACAGTGCCAGTTACATTGCCCCACAGTGCCAGTTACATTGCCCCACAGTGCCAATTGCATTGCCCCCCAGTGCCAGATACAATGCCCCACAGTGCGGGATTCATTGCCCCACAGTGCCAGTTACATTGCCCCACAGTGCCGGATACATGCCCCACAGTGCCAGTTACATTGCCCCACAGTGCCAGATACAATGCCCCACAGTGCCAGATACAATGCCCCACAGTGCCAGATACATTGCCCCACAGTGCCAGTTACATTGCCCCACAGTGCCAGTTACATTGCCCCACAGTGCCGGATACATGCCCCACAGTGCCAATTGCATTGCCCCCCAGTGCCAGATACAATGCCCCACAGTGCCGGATACATGCCCCACAGTGCCAGTTACATTGCCCCACAGTGCCAGATACAATGCCCCACAGTGCCAGATACAATGCCCCACAGTGCCAGATACATTGCCCCACAGTGCCAGTTACATTGCCCCACAGTGCCAGTTACATTGCCCCACAGTGCCGGATACATGCCCCACAGTGCCAATTGCATTGCCCCCCAGTGCCAGATACAATGCCCCACAGTGCCGGATACATGCCCCACAGTGCCAGTTACATTGCCCCACAGTGCCAGATACAATGCCCCACAGTGCCAGATACATGCCCCACTGTGCCAGTTACATTGTCCCACAGTGCCAGATACAAAGCCCCACAGTGCCAGTTACATTGCCCCACAGTGCCAGATACAATGCCCCACAGTGCCAGATACATGCCCCACAGTGCCAGTTACATTGTCCCACAGTGCCAGATCCAATGCCCCACTGTGCCAGTTACATACCTCACTGTGCCAGATACATGCCCCACACTGTGCCTGATACATGCCCCACAGTGCCAGTTACATGCCCCACTGTGCCAGTTACATGCCCCACTGTGCTCTCTCCCCCCCCCCGGTCACTTACCGAGTCACCGGCGCCGCTTGTTTTATGTGAGGGGAGGAGAGCGCCTCTCCTTCCCCTCACCGCTCCAGGACAGGTCTCCGGCGGCTGTGTGGCGCCGGTTCGCTAGCCAATCAGAGCTCGCGGACCGGCAGCCAATCAGGAGCCGGTCCGCAAGCTCTGATTCGCTAACGCCGCCGGAGGCCGGACACAGCAGCGCTGCTGGCAGCGCTGCTAGGGCTTTCAGCGGCGGTGAGGGGAGGGAGAGACAGTGCGATCTCCTCCCCTCACATTTCGGCTTTCGGCGTGATGGGGGCGAGTGGGGCATGATGCCCTTGCCGCCGGCGGCGCCCCCCTCTCCTGGGCCTGCCAAGGCGCCCAAGGCACGTGCCCCACTCGCCGTACCCTGGATACGCCTCTGGTCATATCACTAAATACACTGTTTCTAACATGTCTGTCACTTGATACATTTGTAACCACTATAAGTGTGCAGTGTAAGCAGAGATCGTTTGTGAAGAAGCTTGATAAATAAAGAGCTAATATTAATATTAAGTTCACTGATGTAGTGGCATCATAAGGAGAGTTCGGGGTGTGTGGCCTGCACCCGGGTGGGAGTGACACCAAAATGCCGGCTCCTCTGCAGTGACAGGAGCCAAATGCTGCAGTGTGACAGTCTCCTACAGCACCTGGTTCCTGTCATAGATGAGGAGCCGACAATGCAGGAAGACTGTCCCCGGGGGCAGCCCAGCATCTCCGCAGATTCTGGTCATGCCACCTGAGTGATGATCTCGAGATCCCCATGAGGCCACGCCCACTTTTTATGTGGTCATGCCCCCTTTATGTGCGGCCACATCCACTTTATGTGTGACCACGCCCCCTTTTCACTGCGAGCATGCTTCCATTGCACCGGACTTCCAGAGTGCCCACCGGGTGTCACCACACTTGGTGATGCCTCTGCACTGATGGTAAAGGTTTTTAATTAGTTGCCCCGATTTTATAAAATTGTGTAGTGTATGCAGAGTCTCCAAGAGAGATGACTTAACAAGTAGACAATTATTTAGCCAGCAGCGGAGCTGTACAATCGGCCATGTAAAGTTTATGCTATGCTGTACTTTGACACAATAATGTAAGAATTTGGTAAATTCTTCTCCTAAAGGTCGAGTTTAGTCGATTTGCCATTTTTTGCGAATATACTAAGGTTAAATTCACATGGAAGGTACATGTCACATGCGACTTCGCACTCCAAATTACAGCAAATCACCATCGGTACAAACATCATCTAAATAAAATTGGTATCCGTGAAATTCTGGCATTTACTAAGAATCGTCTTTGCAAAATCACTCCGATTCACACCAAAAGCACTACAAAATCACAACTCAATGCACAAAATCAATGCACTGATTTTTTTGAGCATGTTGACATGTGTGGACCATTTTTTCTGCCTAATTCCCAAACATAGCACCACTAAACGCACACAAAAACTCTCAATGCACCACTATTATAAAAAATGTATTATGAGAAAAACAATTAGAATGCTTATAAAAGGCCAACAGGTTACATGCAGCACTCACTTTCTGCTCTCAACCATGGCTGAGGCAGGATTTGCTGTAGCCAGGGACGGATTGGCCATATGCTGTACTGGGAAGATTACAGGTAGGCCTACATGCCAGTGGGGCCACCTGTTGGATGGGTGCAGAGGCGTAACAAGGGTAGTGCGAGTGGGGCACGTGCCCTGGGCGCCTTAGCAGGCCCAGGAGAGGGGGGCGCCGCCGGCGGCCAGGGCATCATGCCCCACTCGCCCCCATCACTCCAAAATGTGAGGGGAGGAGAGCGCAGCGTCTCTCCCTCCCCTCACCGCCGCCAGCACTAGCAGTGCTGCGTGTGTCCGGTCTCCGGCGTTAGCCAATCAGAGCTTGCGGACCGGCTCATGATTGGCTGCCGGTCCGCAAGCTCTGATTGGCTGGCGAACCGGCGCCACACAGCCGCCGGAGACCTGGAGCGGTGAGGGGAAGGAGAGGCGCTGCGCTGCGCTCTCCTCCCCTCACAGACACAACAGGCAGTGAGTGATGGGGGGGGGGGGATTTGGACGACTCGGGGGAGCACAGTGGGGCAATGTATCTGGCAAAGTGGGGCATGTAACTGGCACTGTGGGGCAATGTATCTGGCACAGTGGGGCAATGTATCTGGCACAGTGGGGCAATGTATCTGGCACAGTGGGGCAATGTATCTGGCACAGTGGGGCAATGTATCTGGCACAGTGGAACATGTATCTGGCACTGTGGGGCATGTAACTGGCACAGTGGGGCATGTAACTGGCACAGTGGGGCATGTGGGGCAACGTATCTGGCACTGTGAGGCAATGTATCTGGCACAGTGGGGCATGTATCTGGCACAGTGGGGCATGTATCTGGCACAGTGGGGCAATGTATCTGGCACTGTGGGGCAATATATCTGGCACTGTGAGGCAATGTAACTGGCACTGTGGGGCAATGTATCTGGCACTGTGGGGCAATGTAACTGGCACTGTGGGGCAATATAACTGGCACTGTGGGGCAATGTATCTGGCACTGTGGGGCAATGTATCTGGCACTGTGGGGCAATGTAACTGGCACTGTGGGACAATGTATCTGGCACTGTGGGGCAATGTATCTGGCACTGTGGGGCATGTATCTGGCACTGTGGGGCATGTAACTGGCACTGTGGGGCATGTAACTGGCACTGTGGGGCATGTATCTGGCACGGTGGGGCATGTATCTGGCACGGTGGGGCATTGTATCTCGCACTGTGGGGCAATGTAACTGGCACTGTGGGCCATTTTCAGTGGCCACACCCCTTCTGGTGCGTGGCCACACCCCTTCTGGTGTGTGACCATGCCCATTTTTTTCGGCGCGCGCACATGCTTCTTTTGCTGTCTTTTGTTTTGTTTTTGTTTTGTTTTTTGGGGGGGGGGCCGCGCCATTTTACATCTTGCCCTGGGCTCCAAAAACCCTAGCTACGCCTCTGGATGGGTGATATATATATTTTTAAGAACATGGCAGGTCACTGGCGCCTACAGTACACTCGGCCTTGTCCCCACTATTGAAGTGCCTGATGTCATACCCGGCCCACTCAACAAGGCATCAGGCCCCGCTCATACAGAGTGACCAGGGTATGGGAGGAAGACGGAAGTGAATGATGCCGGACAGGAGAGGGGGAGTGAAATAAGTGCTGCTGCTTAGTGATGGAATGCACTTTGTCCAGCGCAGCACTTGCGGAAGGGATGCTTTGGGCAGCACAGGGACCACTGCAGGAGCAGCAAGTACAGTAGGAAACACTGGGGGCTCCAGGTCGGGAGCAGGGACCGGGGGAAGCAAGAATAGGGGCCGCAGGAGCACAGCTTGCAGCCATGCGAGGCATGCAGACTGTGCACCCCAGCTGCTATGATTTTGTATGTAGCATAGCAGCCTCAAACTGGGAGTTTTGGAGGCAGGGCTGTCCGGGTTTCAGCGGTGCAAGGAGGGGAAATGGGTAAGTGGGGCAGGAAAAAGTAAGCATGGGACACCGTAAAGGGATCTACATGGGAGTGGTGGTGGTGGTGGTGATGGGGGCATATCATGGGAGGTTATAAAGGGAGCAAAATGTGGGAGCACTGGTACAGGGGAATTGCATAGGATGAAAGGCAACTGCATGGGGGTAGAGGCCATTGTGCTATTGTGCAGAAGGCAGGGGACTGAGAGGAGGGAGAAGGGTATAAACATTTACATGGAGGTAGAAGTGTATTGGTGTAAGCAGAAACTAAGATATTCATGGGGTGGCGGATGTAGGAGAGCTGAAAAGATGAGGAAGAGTAGATTTAACAAGTTTAAAAAAAATGGTAGAAAGGAACAACTTGGAGTATTGAGATAATAGTGGAAATAAGAGCATGTGTATATAGCCTGTGCAGTAATGTGCGTAAGCATGGAGCAAACAAGGGAAATAGAGAGAGCAAGTAGTACAGGATGAGCTGTAAAATGAGTAACAAGTATGCGAGTCGTCTGATCAAAAGGAGGATTGCCAGAGAGAAGAAAGATTCCTATGAAAGAAAGAGAGAAAGAGAGAGAGAGAGAGAGAGAGAGAGAAGGAGCCAGGTGATGAGAGGGAAAGAAGATAAAAGGAGAAGGCCAGAAGGGAAAAGGAGAGAGAGAAGGGAGGGTAACTGGGATCAGGAGAGTGAGGAATGGGTACATAGGAGGGTAATCGGAAACAGGAGAGAGAGGAATGGGTAGATTGGAGGGTAAGGGCTAAAACACACAAGCCGGCATTGTAATGAACAGTGTGAGGAGTAGTGTCCTTACACACTGCACGGCCCCGGCCCGGCTGCCGGGTTGCAGCCGGAACTATCCACTGGAAGGTCCGGCTGCTGGGTCGGCGCCAGGCCGTCTTTGCAGTCAGTGAACCGTGTGTGTGAAGGGGAGCTTCACACACAATGGTTTTTTCCCAAGCCGTGTCTAATGCTGCACACAGCATTACATACGGCTCAAAGCCGCTGTGTGTGAAAGACTCTGGCGGTTTCTCCCGGATGGCAAAAAGCCGGACAAAGTTTGTCCGGCTATTTGCCATCCGGGAGAAACTGGCGCGTGTGGTACAGCCCTAAGAGTGTACATATATTGATGAAATAAATCACTACATAGTATAAGTAGATATGTATGTACTGTATAACGTCTGAATGTGATCAAGCCCTGCATAGGATGGTTATCCTTACATTTGTATATGCACACAACTTTGACATACTAAAATGTATTTATACCATCCTTGTTATGTACTGTCGCTCAACTTCCACACAGGTGTATTGCTGTACCACTCTTGCCTACTATGGTGTTAGTTCCACCTACAGTTGATTTGGTGCTGCCTACTGTATGTGAGGCCACTTCTAGAAATTTTTCTAGTGCCACTTTTAGCTCCCAATCCGCCCGGTTGTAGCCCATATCAAGGCACTGATTTTATGTGTCCTGCATGAGCCAATTGATAGGGAATTTTGTTGCATGATGGCGACTTGTGGTGCAAATTGGGGCATGAGTTGGTTTCTGCTGGCATGCTACTTGTGAGGCATTCTACTGCGAATTATAACGCATTCAAATGTGACCTCTGAAGTATCTTCCCATGCAATAGCTACAAAATCGTCAAATAACACATGCCAAAAAGTGACAACACTATCAGAAGACAATGACACATGTAAAAACACTTGTTAGTAAATGGCCAATTTTGTTCTGGCGATTAGGGGCAATTAAGGGCAATTTATAATCTCACCCAAAATGGAGTCTTAAGGGGGGTACACACGGAGAGATTTGTGCTTAAATTCTAAGCAATCTCTCCGTGTGTATGCCTATAGCGATAGCGATGCGTGGCCCCGCACGTCGCTATCACGGACTCTAGATTTGGTATGCCAAATCTAGTTAGATTGCTCATTTCACTGCTGGGAGAAATGAGTGCCCCCCGCCACCCCTCCTCGCTCAGCACACATCGCGCTGTGTGCTAAGTGGGGGGACAGATGTGTGCTAAGCGGTCTGTGCAAGATCGCACAGCACACATCTTCCCCGTGTGCGCGGGGCTTTAGTAAATCTCCCCTCTGATGTTTCACAATTTCTGTGAATTATCACAGGGTCTGAAGTATGTGCACTTGTTTGAGGAGAAAGTGCACACCAGCAGGGTGAAGGAATATCACCCACTGGGGCAGATCATGTATTAACTTGGAGAAGGAATAAAGAAGTGATAAACCATTCATAAGCACAGGGTGATAATGCACCAGCCAGTCAGCTCCTAACAGTCATTTTTCAAATCTGTAATGATTGGCTGGTGCGTTATCATCTTGCACTTATCACTGCTTTGTCACTTGCTTATCCCATCTCCAGGTTCATACATCTGCCTCACAGTTTGCTTTAATCATCTGTTACTGTATATCTAACCTATTTCTAAATTGCTGATTATGGGGGTCATTCCGAGTTGATCTCTCGCTAGTAACTTTTTGCAGCGCTGCGATCAGATAGTCGCCGCCTATAGGGGAGTGTATTTTCGCTTTGCAAGTGTGTGAACGCATGTGCAGCCGAGCAGTACAAAAATGTTTTGTGCAGTTTCTGAGTAGCTCAGTACTTACTCAGCCGCTGCGATCACTTCAGCCTTTTCGAGACTGGAATTGACGTCAGACACCCGCCCTGCAAATGTTTGGACATGCCAGTGTTTTTACAATCACTCCCAGAAAACGGTCAGTTGCCACCCACAAACGCCTTCTTCCTGTCAATCTCCTTGCGATCGGCTGTGCGAAAGGACTCTTCATAAAATCCATCGCTCAGCAACGATCCGCTTTGTACCCGTATCATGCGCATGCGCATTGCGGTGCATACGCATGCGCAGTTTTGACGTGATCGCAGCGCAGTGAAAAAACCTAGCGTGCGATCAGGTTGGAATGACCCCCTATATTCTGTCCATTTAACGCAAGCAGTAAAACTTTCAAGTAAGTAATTTTAAATGCAAAGGTCAGTGCTCTTTCCTATTATTCTTTCTTTCTTTTATTCCTCATTTATGAGTTCCCACATATTCTGACTAAGCTATCATTTCCAAGAACCACTACAGCTACATTACATCCGGAAAGTATATACAGCACCTCACTTTTTCCACATTTTGTTATGCTCAAAATTCGACACACAATACACCATAATGACAATGTGAAAAAGGTTTTTTGGAGATTTTTGCAAATGTATTAAAAATAAAAAAACTAAGAAATCACATGTACATAAATATTCACAGCCTTTGCCATGAAGCTCAAAATTGAGCTCAGGTGCATCCTGTTTCTACTGATCATCCTTGAGATGTTTCTACAGCTTAATTGGAGTCCACCTGTGGTAAATTCAGTTGATTTGACATGATTTGGAAAGGCACACACCTATCTATATAAGGTCTCACACTTGACAGTGCATGTCTGAGCACAAACCAAGCATTAAGTCAAAATAATTGTCTGTAGACCTCCAAGACAGGATTGTCTCGGGTCACAAATCTGGGGAAGGGTACAGAAAAATATCTGCTGCTTTGAAGTTCCCAATGAGCACAGTGGCCTCCATCATCTGTAAATGGAAGAAGTTCAGAACCACCAGGACTCTTCCTAGAGCTGGCTGGCCATCTAAACTGAGTGATCGGGGGAGAAGGGCCCTAGTCAGGGAGGTGACCAAGAACCCGATGGAGCTACAACATACCTCTGTGGAGAGAGGAGAACCTTCCAGAAGGACAACCATCTCTGCAGCAATCAACCAATCAGGCCTGTATGGTAGAGGGGCCAGACGGAAGCCACTCCTTAGTAAAAAGAACATGGCAGCCCACCTGGAGTTTACCAAAATGCACCTGAAGGACTCTCAGACCATGAGAAACAAAATTCTCTGGTCTGATGAGACAAAGATTGAGCTCTTTGGCGTGAAAGGCCTGGCGTCATGTTTGGAGGAAACCAGGCACTGCTCATCACCAGGCCAATACCAGCGGCAGAAGCTGGGAGACTAGTCAGGATAGAGGAAAAGATGAATACAGCAATGTACAGATATCCTGGATGAAAACCTGCTCCAGAGTGCTCTTGACCTCAGACTGGGGTTACGGTTCATCTTTCAGCAGGACAACAACCCTAAGCACACAGCCAAGATATCAAAGGAGTGGCTTCAGGACAACTCTGTAAATGTCCTTGAGTGGCCCAGCCAGAGCCCAGGCTTGAATCCGATTGAACATCTCTGGAGAGATCTGATAATGGCTGTGCACCAACGCTTCCAATCCAACCTGATGGAGCTTGAGAGGTGCTAAAAGTAGGAATGGGCGAAATTTGCCCAAATATAGGTGTGCCAAGCTTGTAGCATCATATTAAAAAAGACTTGAGGCTGTAATTGCTGCCAAAGGTGCATCCACAAAGTTTTGAGCAAAGGCTATGAATACTTATGTACATGTGATTTCTTCGTTTTTTATTTTTAATAAATTTGTAAAAATTGCCAAAAAACATTTTTCACGTTGTCATTTTGGGGTATTGTGTGTAGAATTTTGAGGGGAAAAAATAATTTATTCCAGTTTGGAATAAGGCTGTAAAATAACAAAATGTGGAAAAAGTGAAGCGCTGTGAATACTTTCCAGATGCACTGTACATATTATACCGAGTTTTATTTTCTTTCAGTTTAAGAATCTGCGGTATTGCTTTTTAGCATGCCTGGTTTTTAAATAATGTGACACTGGTCAAACCCTTATGGGCATATTTATCAATTATCAGGTTTCAGACCCGATAATTGTAATTTGTTATTAACGCTATTCGTATCAATAAGAAATGATTTTGCCTGAATGTATCAGAACATATTGTACATGCAGTGCCTGCAATGTGTTTGGAGATAAGTGACCACATCAGTGATCTCTTCACTCCTCTACTGGACTCCAGAGCATGGAGGGTTTCCTGACCATGCAAATGCAGCAGAGTCCAGGGCCGGCGCTACCACTAGGCAGCTTTAGGCAGCTGCCTATGGGCGGCGACCACTGGAGGGCGGCACCGCTTAGCCTCAGCCCAGCCAAACTCCTCCTTTTCTTTAAGAGACAGAGGAGCAGCTCGTGGGCGCCCCACCACGTCTGTCTTCAAAGTTCAAACGAGTGAGTTTACTATGTGTGACTCGTGAGTCCCTGATTGATCCAGCAAACCTGCCCCCCCACACCTCTCTGCGATAGCCCGCATAGTGTCAGTGTGGAATGTGTTTGAATTGTGTTCAGGCTGCCGCGGCCGCCTGTCTGCCGCATGTTGTGCTCCTGTCCTGAGTCCGGGGTCCCACATTATCGTTATCACATTATGAGCTCTAGTCTCACCGCAGGTCCGCAGCTCCCCCACGCGATGGTCTCCCGAGTCCCGCCGCCCGCGTCATGCCCGGTGTCCCCCCCCCTCATCCGCCCTGCATATGGGCACATCATGAAGCAGTCACCCGCGGCCGCTGGCCTGGTCCGCTCCGCTGCCGCACTGTGTTACTGCTCCGGCGCCGCCTCCCCACTACGATCGCCTGGCTGCAACTTGTCATCAGCCGCTGCGCTCCCCCTCCCTCCGTTCAATCCCGCGACTGGCTCCAGTGATCAGCACTGGAACTCAATGAATGGCACCTGCTGGCTGCTGCTGCCTCTTGTTAACAGCTCCCCCACAGTTATATTCGGCTCCCGCTGCCCCCCCCTCACCTCCTGCAGCTTGTTCCTACAAGGTTCATCCCCCCACCCCCCGCAATTGGGCTCCCGCTGCCCCACCTCCCCTTCCTGCGTCTTGTCACAGTCACCAGCTAGCCTCCCCCACACTTATTGGGCTCACGCTGCCCCCCCCTCCCCTTCCTGCATCTTGTCACCAGCTAGCCTCCCCCACACTTATTGGGCTCCCGCTGCCCCCCCCCCCTGCATCTTGTTACCAGCTCCCCCACAGTAATTGGGCTCCTGCTGACCCCCCCTCCCCTTCCTGCATCTTGTTACCAGCTCCCCCACCACAGCTATTGGGCTCCCGCTGCCCCCCCCTCTCCACTCCCCTCCTGCATCTTGTTCCTACTAGGTTCATCTCCCCCCCCCCCCCCGCAATTGGACTCCCACTGCCCCCCCCCCTCCCCTCCTGCATCTTGTTCCTAGGTTCATCCCTTCTCCCCCCCCCAGTTGGGCTCCCGCTCCACCCCCCCTCCCCTGCATCTAGGTTCACTTCTTCTTCCCCCCCACCCCGCAATTGGGCTCCTGCTGCCCCCCTCCCCTTCCTGCATCTTGTTACCAGCTCCACCCCTCGATCAAGAGCACCCAGGGCCAGGAGAGTACTAGGAGGACGTCTCCTTAATGTATATAACGTGACTCAGGGCGGGATGTAGTAAGCGGAAAATGCGGTAAACCCCCTGTTTACCGCATTTTCCTGATGTACCATCCCCCGGCCGGCAGGTCAGCGCCGCGGTGGGGTTCGCCAGCAGTAGCTGGCGATAGTCCATAGAAGCCTATGGGCTTCTCTCCGTGTGCAGACTGACTCCTGGGGCCGAATCCTGGAAGTCAGGCTGCCACTGTGCATCGCGGAGGACAGCTCTTATCGGAAGAGCTGTCCTCAACAATGCTGATCGCATATGTAAGTACATATGCGATCAGCATCGTGGCACAGGGGGGGTTTCTGGGTACCCAGAACCCCCCCCCTGATGAACTGCAATCCTTATTTTAGAAACGACAGCTGTGTCTCCACTTCAAAGAAAGCCGCGATCGCAGCTACCGCTGCGGGGATGAGGGATCTATTGCCGGCAAAGTCTGCATAGTGACCTGCAGATACTGGGAGCTGTTGTGCATGCACAGCACAGCAACTCCATATGTCCTCATCATTCCAGTAGCTATTCCGTGGCTGGCAGTGTCTCTCCTCTGCAACCCAGGTACATATATGTGCAGTACAATGTATATGTTTGTTGAAATGTTCAGTATGTGTGTGGTGTGTTTGTGTGTGAAGTGTATGTGCAGTCTGTGTATTTTGCCTACAAACACACACACTGTCCCTGTCGTCACTCTACCTGTCGTCACTGTCGTCACTCTCCCTGTCATCACTCTCCCTGTCGTCACTGTCTCTCTCTCCCTGTTGTCACTGTCTCTCTCTCCCTGTCGTCACTGTCTCTCTCTCCCTGTCGTCACTGTCTCTCTCCCTGTCGTCATTGTCTCTCTCCCTGTCGTCACTCTGGCTGTCCCTGCTGTCACAATTTCAGCTCATTCAGTGTGCTACAAGGTAAATTTCGGCTCATTCAGTGTGCTACAATGTGAATTTCGGCTCATTCAGTGTGCTACATTGTGAATTTCGGCTCATTCAGTGTGCTACAAGGTGAATTTTCGGCTCATTCAGTGTGCTATAATGTGAATTTCGGCTCATTCAGTGTGCTACAATGTGAATTTCGGCTCATTCAGTGTGTTACAAGGTGAATTTCGGCTCATTCAGTGTGCTACAATGTGAATTTCGTCTCATTCAGTGTGCTATAATGTGAATTTCGGCTCAGTCAGTGTGCTACAAGGGTCTGGGACTCCAGGTCGACAACAAAAAGGTCGACACACCTTAGGTCGATGCCAATTTGTTGACACACCTTAGGTCAACATGGACAAAAGGTCAACATGGACAAAAGGTCGACAGGAACAAGGTCGACATGGAAAAATGTCGACATGAGTTTTTTATGTTTTTTTGGTGTCGTTTTCTTCGTAGAGTGACCGGGAACACCAATTAGTGCACCGCGTCCCCTCGCATGGCTCGCTTCGCTCGCCATGCTTCGGACATTGTGCCTTCGCTCCGCTCGGCACAGATTACCGTTCCAATCGTAGTCCACGTGGATCGTTAGGTATGAAAAGGTTCCAAAAAAGAAAAAAATTGTGAAAAACTCATGTCGACCTTTTTCCATGTCGACCTTGTTCCTGTTGACCTTTTGTCCATGTCGACCTAATGTGTGTCGACCAATTGGCATCGACCTAAGGTGTGTCTACCTTTTTGTTGTCGACCTGGAGTCCGGATACCGTGCTACAAGGTGAATTTCGGCTCATTCAGTGTGCTACAAGGTGAATTTCGGCTCATTCAGTGTGCTATAATGTGAATTTCGGCTCATTCAGTGTGCTACAAGGTGAATTTTCGGCTCATTCAGTGTGCTACAATGTGAATTTCGGCTCATTCAGTGTGCTACAATGTGAATTTCGGCTCATTCAGTGTGCTACAAGGTGAATTTTCGGCTCATTCAGTGTGCTACAATGTGAATTTCGGCTCATTCAGTGTGCTATAATGTGAATTTCGGCTCATTCAGTGTGCTACAAGGTGAATTTTCGGCTCATTCAGTGTGCTACAATGTGAATTTCGGCTCATTCAGTGTGCTACAATGTGAATTTCGGCTCATTCAGTGTGCTACAAGGTGAATTTCGGCTCATTCAGTGTGCTATAATGTGAATTTCGGCTCAGTCAGTGTGCTACAATGTGAATTTCGGCTCATTCAGTGTGCTACAAGGTGAATTTCGGCTCATTCAGTGTGCTATAATGTGAATTTCGGCTCATTCAGTGTGCTACAAGGTGAATTTCGGCTCATTCAGTGTGCTACAAGGTGAATTTCGGCTCATTCAGTGTGCTATAATGTGAATTTCGGCTCATTCAGTGTGCTACAAGGTGAATTTCGGCTCATTCAGTGTGCTACAAAGTGAATTTCGGCTCATTCAGTGTGCTTCAATGTGAATTTCGACTCGTACCGTGTGCTATAATGTGAAATGGGCACCAGTACTAGATAGTATAATAGGTTCTACTACACGGGACACGCCCCTTTTGGATGACCACGCCCCATTTCCCTTGACTTTTGCATACCCCTACTTCAAAATTTCCACTTCGACCACTGTGTGTGTATATATATATATATATATATATATATATATATGAGACTACATACACACACATATATGTGGGGGGGGGGGGGGTGGGCAGCTGACAATTTGCCTAGGGTGCTGAGAAACCTTGCACCGGCCCTGCAGCAGACATTTGCATCTTTGCAAAATGTAGCCATAGGCTACAGAAGTAAAATAACAAAATGTGGAAAAAGTGAAGCGCTGTGAATACTTTCCAGATGCACTGTACATATTATACTGAGTTTTATTTTCTTTCAGTTTAAGAATCTGCGGTATTGCTTTTTAGCATGCCTGGTTTTTAAATAATGTGACACTGGTCAAACCCTTATGGGCATATTTATCAATTATCAGGTTTCAGACCCGATAATTGTAATTTGTTATGAACGCTATTCGTATCAATAAGAAATGATTTTGCCCAAATGTATCAGAACATACTGTACATGCAGTGCCTGCAATGTGTTTGGAGATAAGTGACCACATCAGTGATCTCTTCACTCCTCTACTGGACTCCAGAGCATGGAGGGTTTGCTGACCATGCAAATACAGCAGACATTTGCATCTTTGCAAAATGTAGTCATAGGCTACAGAAGTTATGGTGTTGAATTTTACCAATTTGTCTGAACAACCATTTTTGTCCATTTTCTAGCATTTGAAAGCAAATGGCTGTCATTTACCCACACATTATCTTGTTGGCTGGTTTGAAAGATAAGCTTTAAATGTATGGCCAGCTTAAGTTCTGTATATGATATGACATGCTTGGTAAATTTGCAGTTTTATCTAGAGCTAATGCTGCTGAAATCTTTTCCTGCAGCTACAATTTCTTCATTTTTGTCAATGATGAAAAAGGAGTGGAAAATAGAACTATGTTATATAAATGAGACTACAGAATGGAGAGAACTGGAGATGAGATGGGGAACACTACACAAGCCAGGAATCACAGATCAAGAGTATATTGTTCATACTGTACATAAGCCAGTTAAAAGAAAAAAAAAATGATAACCAGTAACAGGAGATGTAACCAGAACAGAAGGTCAGGAACACACAAGTGAATTGGTGGGAAACAAAAAAATACACAAAATCCAGGACAAGAGCCATGAATTGTGCAATGCTTCTTTGCTATTAGTGACAGATGACAAAACGTCTAAACACTGAGGATTTGGGAATAATTTATAGCGAAATGCAGACTTTTTAAAGATAAAGTTGTTAACAGTAACACTGAGCAATGGGTGGAAATAATAATAGTCTCAACTAATACTTAGGACTTGTGAGTATCCTCTATAGTTTAGACTACTGTGAGTGTAAAATGCTAAGGAGTTTGGGGGTAATTTTGAGTTGATCACTCGCTAGCAACATTTTGCAGCACTGTGATCAGGTTAAATCTCGTATGCACTGCAATGCACAAGCACATCGTACGGGTACAAAGAGG
The DNA here is from genome assembly GCF_028390025.1 of Pseudophryne corroboree. Lineage (NCBI taxonomy): Eukaryota > Metazoa > Chordata > Amphibia > Anura > Myobatrachidae > Pseudophryne > Pseudophryne corroboree. Next base: position 505,504,412 of record NC_086444.1, on the reverse strand, counting down.
ATCGGTGCTGGGCGATGGATTTAACGAAGAATTCATTCACACAGCCGATTGCAAGGTGATTGACAGAAAGAGGGCTTGTGGGGGTCAACTGACCTTTTCTGGGAGTGTTTGGAAACATGCAGGCATGTCCAAGCGTTTGCAGGGCGGGTGTCTGACGTCAATTCCAGGACCAGACAGGCTGAAGAGATCGCAGCGGCTGAGTAAGTCCAGAGCTACTCAGAAACTGCAAAAAACGTTTTTGTGCCGTCGGCTGCAAAAGCATTCGCACACTTGCAAAGCGAAAATACACTCCCCCATAGGCGGCCACTATCTGATCGCAGCGCTGCAAAAAGTTACTAGAGAGCGATCAACTCGGAATGACCCCTTTGGTACTTACCGATAAAACCCTGTCTCCGATTCCATAGGGGATACTGGAGTTACACTGGGTTATAGATGGGTGATCCATGAAGCCTGGCACTTTAAATTTCTTTAGAAATTAAGCTGGCCCCTCCTCCTCTATGCCCCACTTGACACAGGTTAGATGAACTGAGTCTGAGTGGAAACAGAGAGTAGAGAAAACAGAGGAAGGAACAGAGAGAAGGAGGTACCAAAAGGAAAGTCAGTCCAAGGAACAAAAAAAAAAAAAAAAAAAACAACAACCACAGCATACTGCAAACAAACAACATGCAGGCAAAACAAAACAGAACAATGGTAGGAAGGAGATCAGTGGGTGGGCATCCAATGTCCCCTATGGAATTCAAGAAAGGGATTTATAGGTGAGTACCAAAATCCTGTTTTCTCCATCTTCCAAGAGACACTGGAGTTACACTGGGGACATCCCAAAGCTAACCTCCCAGGGCGGATGAGCGTTGGAACACATGCAAAATACGTTACTGCTATAAACTGAAACAGAGGCCGCAAAGGTATCAAAATGATAGGAACGAACAAACAAATGAGCCGTGGACCAAGTAGCCACATGGCAAAGCTGCGACGCAGAAGCACCTCTGCGAGCAGCCCAAGACGTACCAAATAAGAGCATGGAGTGCACTGAGAAGGAGGCAGACGGAGGCCGAAAACTGACCACATATGCCTGATGGATGGTGAGATGGATCCACTGAAGAGTGTCTGCTTGGAAGCAGGCCATCCTTGCCTGGCAGAATCAAAAAGCACAAACAGAATCCGATTTGCGCATGGCCTTAGTCCGGGTAACATAGATCTAGAGGGCCCGAATCACATCAAACAATGGGGAACTATAATAGGCTGGTTTATGTAAGACCACATTCGGCAAGATGTCCGTCTTCATGCAAAGTGTAGTGTTCTGTATGTGTTGTGTAGGTGCTCATTCATAAAAACAGACATGGAGACCGGGAACTGAGATCAGCATGCTGCTTGAAACTACTTGCGCTTGTAATGTACACTTGTCTGTGCGCATGGCACGGCAAGCTTGGTCTAAGGTTTTATGAAGCGTTCAGCCAGTCCATTTGTAGCCAGGTGATATAGGGCAGGGCTAATATGACGAATTCCATTTTTCTTCAGGAAAGACTGAAACTCTTCAGTGGTAACTGAAGCCCATTATTACTGACCAACTGCCCTGGTACCCCTGTTCTGGCAAAGAGATTCCTGAGCACTTCCACCATGTGTGCAGCTGTGGTAGAGGTAACTGCAAAAACGTCAGGCCATTTAGAACAGGCATCCACCACCACCAGAAACATGAAACGCATCAATGGTCCCGCAAAGTCCACATGAATTCGCTGCCATGGAGTGGATGGCCACTCCCATGGATGCAATGGTGCTAGAGCAGGCATATTTTGAACAGATTGGCAACAGGAACACTCTCGAGCCAGATCCTCCAACTGCTGATCCAATCCTGGCAACCATACAAAACTCCTGGCCAGTGCCTTTATTTTGACCATGCCTAAATGTATGCTGCTTGAAACTTTACTTAACTACAAACAAACATAAAGCAACACATTTTGCAGCAAGCTACAAAATAGCACTGCACAACAAAGCAGTGGTGTGACATAGTACTGCAAGCATGAAACAGAAATGTAAAGCAGTGTGAATCTAGTAAAGCCAGATTACCATATCTAACACAAAGATCAGCCCAATCATCATGGAAGACAACATATGGGGAGCGACAGGACAAGGCCCTAAACTTCAGCACCCACCAAGTGTAAGTCAGGGCTAAAAGAAGAATCATCTTCCAGGCCAGGTACCTAAGGTCCACGCCCTCCAGGAGCCCAAATACTGCTGAATGGAGAAAGGTCAACACTAGGTTGAGATCCCACAGAGCAGTAGATTGCACAAACAGTGGCTGAATATGAAGTATACCCTGCAGTAAGGTCTGAATCTCTGGAAGCAGGGCTAACCACCGCTAGAAAAAAATGGAAAAAACTCACACCTGTACCTTCAGTGAACCCAACCACAGACCAGTGTTCAGACCAGGGACGTGCGGTGAGACAAATGGCTCAGGAGGCACTGGCTAGTACCAGAGCCAGATCTACACACAATATATGAGCTAAAGTGTTCACGTGGGCATAATGCTCATTTGAAGCAGTAATGCTGCATAATGCTCAGGTGGCAGCCTGGAAATTTGGTGAGTTTTGATCACAGATGTGCGGAAAAGATATAAACTTTTTACTCCAGAATTTTGACCATAAAAAATCAGTAGAATAATACAAAGAAGATATTTCTAAAACATTCTTTGTATTTTTCATATAATTTTTACAGTCAAAACTCTGGTGCAAACATTAGTATGACAGGAAAGGCTCTGCCTCACCCCACCACATGTCACTGGTTCAGACTTGCCTGCAAGAAAAGAAGATGGCGTGACAGCCAAAAGGAAGTAGTGGAACAATCATGGTGTTCACACTAAGCCACATAAGACTTCCATATGGAATGGTAGTGTGTGGCTATCACCAGCTGCCTGGCCTGAAGCATGGTAGGAAAAATATCATCTTTGATACCCTTGCATCTTAGGATCGCGGCCTCAATAGCCATCCTGTTAAATGCAGATGATGTAAATTGGTGTACACAAAGAACCCTACTGAAGAAGATCCAGCCTGATTAGCAGTGGCCACGGATCATCTGGGAGGAGTACCAAGTGTGGCTGAGGTCAATCCGTGGTCACCAGGATGACTGTGGTACATTTGTGCCTGATGCATTTGAGCATTTGAGGAAAGGGGGGAAACAGGTGGACTAGACGTTACTGCTACAGAATGGCAAGAGCAGCCACCACCTCCACTGCTGGATCCCGCATCCTGGAGCAATATCGCGGCATCTATTTATTCTGTCGAGAGGCCATGAGATCTATCTGTGGCCTATAGATGGGGCCATGATCACTAGGACAGACGGTCAAACTGAAATGGCCTGTAATGGAACCTGCCAAACTGAATGGCTTCTAAAGATGCCACCATCTTGCCCAGCAGATAGATGCACATGTGAACTTACACCTTTTTCGACTTGAGATCTACCTTGACCAAGTCCTGAATCACTCGCTAAGCAAGCAGACAATCACCAGCGGCACAGTAGGAAATACCGTATCCTGAGACAGGCAGCCTATAAAAAGGGAAGATTGACTAACCAGAGCAGCCCCCACCAAACACACAACAACAAAGGGGGTCATTCTGACCCGATCGCACGCTGCACCTTCCTCGCAGCCGTGCGTTCAGGTCGGAACTGCGCATGTGCGGTGGCCGCATTGCGCAGACGCGTCGTTGCCCAGTGACGCCATGAATGAAGAAAGCGGTCGCAGCGGTAACTGCAAGAAGATTGACAAGAGGAAGGTGGATCTGGGTGGCAACTCACCATTTTCGGGGAGTTGTGAGTCCAACGCAGGCGTGTCTAGCCGTTTGGAGGGCGGATGTCTGACGTCAATTCCGGGACCTGCATCGCTGGAACAATCGCACAGGGTAAGTAACTCTTGTTTGATCTCGAATGGTATCGGGTGCATTTTACTGCAACTTTTTGAATCCTGATACGGTCATTCACTAAGCAGCCGACTTTTCCCAATTCGTATTTTCCGATGTCGATGTGATTCGTAATGTCAGGGCAGTGTCTTACGGGAGTGATGAGTAAAACACTGCCTGACAAAACACAAGGAATCCCGGCCGGATCTGTGAGATCCATGCAGGGCTTCATTGTGTACCTTAAAAAGGTGTTTAAAGTCTTTAAAAATCTGAAAAAAAATGCGTGGGGTCCTCCCTCCAAAGCACAACCAGCCTCGGGCTCTTTGAGCCGGTCCTGGTTGACAAAATATGGGGAAAAAAAATGACAGGGGTTCCCCCATATTTCATCAACCAGCACCGGGCTCTGTGCCTGGTCCTGGTTCCAAAAATATGGGGGACAAAAAGCGTAGGGGTCTCCCGTATTTTTAACACCAGCACCGGGCTCCACTAGCCAGGTACATAATGCCACAGCCGGGGGACACTTTTATAGTGGTCCCGGCGGCCCTGGCATTACATACCCAACTAGTCACCCCTGGCCGGTGTACCCTGGAGGAGTGGGAACCCCTTAAATGAAGGGGTCCCCCCCTCCAGCCACCCAAGGGCCAGTGGTGAAGCCCGAGGCTGTCCCCCCATACGGCGGATAGGGGGCTGATAGCCAAGTGTAAAAAATGTGAATATTGTTTTTAGTAGCAGTATTACAAGTCCCAGCAAGCCTCCCCCGCAAGCTGGTACTTGGAGAACCACAAGTACCAGCATGCGATGGAAAACCGGGCCCGCTGGTACCTGTAGTACTACTACTAAAAAAATACTCCCCAAAAAACAGGACACACACACCGTGACAGTATAAGAACATAAAAGTGTCCCCCGGCTGTGGCATTATGTACCTGGCTAGTGGAGCCCGGTGCTGGTTTTAAAAATACGGGGGACCCCTATGCTTTTTGTCCCCCGTATTTTTGGAACCAGGACCAGGCGCAGAGCCCGGTGCTGGTTGATGAAATATGGGGGAACCCCTGTCATTTTCCCCCCCATATTTTTTCAACCAGGACCGGCTCAAAGAGCCCGAGGCTGGTTATGCTTAGGAGGGGGGACCCCACGCAATTTTTTTTCTGTTTTTACACTAAACAGACCCTTTCCCATAGATAACCATGCACAGATCTCACTGATCCGTGCATGGTTATCCAAACTCAACTGGAAAAAGCAGGTCTATTTTTTTGCTGCTTTTTTTAACGATTCACAAAAAAATAGACCCGCACTTGAGCACTCAGAAACTAACACCCAAATACGAATGAATAGTGAATACCCGTATTGTATGAAATAACAGCCGCGTTTGACCGATGGTCTATTCATTCGTATTTCAGAACTTTGCCAATCAAACCATTACGAATAGACCAGACACTGCCGAGTTTTCTGTTTAGTGAATTCCCGGATTGGGACTTAGAAAAAAAAAACACAAATCGGCAAAACTCGGATTCTTAGTAAATACTGGCCCCGGTGCGCACCCTTAATATGCCTCTGGCACGCTCGCTGCAAAAGGGGTCGTGGCAGCAAAAGGAAGGGTGCGTGGCCTCATGGGTCATCACTCCTGGGGCGTGCCCAGCATTTCCGGAGATGCAGGGCTTTACTGGACTGCCCCGGAGACTGTTTGCAGCACTGTTGGCTCCTCTACTATGACAGGAACCGGGTGCTGCAGCAGAATTTCACACTGCAGCACCTGGCTCCTGTCATTGCGGAGGAGCCGACAGATGGCTCCTGGCTCCTGTCACTGTGGAGGAGCCATCACCTCATCTAGGCATCACACCCGGGTACAGGCCACACACCCCTCCCCACACCCGGCTTGACGCCACTGGTCAGGGCACATAACTTGTTGAAAATATGTGTGCACAGACTTGAGGTTAAATCAGAGTTTCTGAACACGCCAGTAGATGTCCTAAGAACAGCCCTGTTTCTTAACCAGGGAAGTGGTTTAGTGAAGGGGTAATGGATACAGCTGTACTCACTGTTAAACCTGCTTGTTTGATGGAGCAGAGCATTTTTGATGGAGGCCTTGGGCAACTTCTCCACTGGTTCACTTCTCCACATTTTTCACTGCTTCATGAACAGACCCCATGTGTGTTGTCTGGAAGTTCAGATACCAACGTTTAAGTGTTAAATATTGGCCCCTCAACAATATTTAAAAGCCACATTGTCAATCAGGAGAGTGCCACAACGTGGCGCTCCCTGCTTGGCTGAAGGGACCCTCTTTGACAGGAGTCAGGGGGGGTCCTGGCAGTCGGGGAAAGAGGTCCCATGTGTAAACATGGTACCCCTTTCAGTGCGTGGTCGGGTTTTCGTTTTTTTGTTTTGCCAAATACGTGGATTATACAAAGGACAGAAGCTACACTGGATTATGTGAGTATAATTTTTTTCACAGGTACCCCGAGGATTCTACATGGAGAAGAGGACCGAGCCTCGTGTGAACATAGGTAAGTATGTGTGTATGTAGGTGTGCATATATGTAATAAAGTTGTACTGTCACGGTGTGTGTGTCCTGTTTTTATTGGGGTATTTTTTTAGTAGTAGTACTACAGGTACCAGCGGGCCCAGTTTTCCACCGCATGCTGGTACTTGTGGTTCTCCAAGTACCAGCTTGCGGGGTAGGCTTGCTGGGACTTGTAGTACTGCTACTAAAAACAATATTCACATTTTTTACACTTGGCTATCAGCCCCCCATCCGCCGCCCTTGGATGGGGGGGACAGCCTCGGGCTTCACCCCTGGCCCTTGGGTGGCTGGAGGGGAGGGACACCTTGCTTTAAGCGGTTCCCACTCCTCCAGGGTACCCCGGCCAGGGGTGACTAGTTGGGTATGTAATGCCAGGGCCCCCGGGACGACTATAAAAGTGTCCCCCGGCTGTGGCATTATGTACCTGGCTAGTGGAGCCCGGTGCTGGTTTTAAAAATACGGGGGACCCCTATGCTTTTTGTCCCCCGTATTTTTGGAACCAGGACCAGGCGCAGAGCCCGGTGCTGGTTGATGAAATATGGGGGAACCCCTGTCATTTTCCCCCCCATATTTTTTCAACCAGGACCGGCTCAAAGAGCCCGAGGCTGGTTATGCTTAGGAGGGGGGACCCCACGCAATTTTTTTTCTGTTTTTACACTAAACAGACCCTTTCCCATAGATAACCATGCACAGATCTCACTGATCCTTGCATGGTTATCCAAACTCAACTGGAAAAAGCAGGTCTATTTTTTTGCTGCTTTTTTTAACGATTCACAAAAAAATAGACCCGCACTTGAGCACTCAGAAACTAACACCCAAATACGAATGAATAGTGAATACCCGTATTGTATGAAATAACAGCCGCGTTTGACCGATGGTCTATTCATTCGTATTTCAGAACTTTGCCAATCAAACCATTACGAATAGACCAGACACTGCCGAGTTTTCTGTTTAGTGAATTCCCGGATTGGGACTTAGAAAAAAAAACACAAATCGGCAAAACTCGGATTCTTAGTAAATACTGGCCCCGGTGCGCACCCTTAATATGCCTCTGGCACGCTCGCTGCAAAAGGGGTCGTGGCAGCAAAAGGAAGGGTGCGTGGCCTCATGGGTCGTCACTCCTGGGGCGTGCCCAGCATTTCCGGAGATGCAGGGCTTTACTGGACTGCCCCGGAGACTGTTTGCAGCACTGTTGGCTCCTCTACTATGACAGGAACCGGGTGCTGCAGCAGAATTTCACACTGCCGCACCTGGCTCCTGTCATTGCGGAGGAGCCGACAGATGGCTCCTGGCTCCTGTCACTGTGGAGGAGCCATCACCTCATCTAGGCATCACACCCGGGTACAGGCCACACACCCCTCCCCACACCCGGCTTGACGCCACTGGTCAGGGCACATAACTTGTTGAAAATATGTGTGCACAGACTTGAGGTTAAATCAGAGTTTCTGAACACGCCAGTAGATGTCCTAAGAACAGCCCTGTTTCTTAACCAGGGAAGTGGTTTAGTGAAGGGGTAATGGATACAGCTGTACTCACTGTTAAACCTGCTTGTTTGATGGAGCAGAGCATTTTTGATGGAGGCCTTGGGCAACTTCTCCACTGGTTCACTTCTCCACATTTTTCACTGCTTCATGAACAGACCCCATGTGTGTTGTCTGGAAGTTCAGATACCAACGTTTAAGTGTTAAATATTGGCCCCTCAACAATATTTAAAAGCCACATTGTCAATGTGGAGTTTACACTGAACCTGTGCAGCCTAAATCTGGGTACACAGCTATACAATTGTCAGGCCGATCACCCGATATTGGGTGATCAGCCCAATTATTGTATAGGAGTGTATGCAGCAGTAATGCAGGAGCATAAGCTGATAAACAGCTGAAAATGTTCCTGCAATGGTTGAATTGGAAGACAGCATCTTATGTACCGTTTAATATTTAAACTCATGACCCCCAGTAAGTGTTGGATTGGGGCATGGAGGGCCCACCAGCGGATTGCAGTGGTAGGGGCCCATGCTTAGAGACTTGGCTAACCAATAGTGAGTGTATAGTCTGGGTCCCTAGATAATTATATATATAGTAAATACTGCTAGTGCATGCATGATAATGTACCAGATTAATGATAGGAATGCACTGTGGAAAATATACCATAGTCCTGTGCAGTATAATGTAACATATGTATAATGCATAATTCAAGAGCATAGTCTGGAACCTGATCCCTTAAGGAGGGGGATGGAGAGGGATTGTGTGTGTGGGGGGGGGGGCAGACAGGGGGGCCCACCGGGTGTTGCCCCTGTGGGCCAGTCTGACCCTGTCTTCAGTTCCCAAAGAACACACACATTGGGTCTGAAATGCACCGAACCCGTACAGTATGGATCTGCAACGTAGGTCACATTGCAGCATCAGACTGTCAGTGATTGACAGTCTAATGTCGATTGGGGGCAGCAACAGCCTCCGTTTCTCAAAATGGAGGTGTGTTGCCACCGTTGTTGGGGAGGGACGAGGCCAGGATGTCACTATGGGTTATACAGCCGGCCAATGGTGTCACAGTTGATCCGTTGCTACATCCTAGAATGCAGCTCAGATCAGTAATGCATGCATGCTCCTGCTTTATTATCATTTGAGAGCAAATGCTGCTGCTTCCATGTAAGTAGCAGTGATAGCTCCTCCAGCCACATCTGAATCAGGCCTACTGAACTATTTCTAGCTCATTGTGTACGGGGGGTCAAACTGTTCCGACAAACAGTCCAGGGATCGCTTTATGCCAATCATCTGAGTGATCAGTTTAGTGTGTATACCCAGCATAAATTTGTGTTCATCCTAATCCCTCAACTGCTATACAGGTGTTATTTTCTGGGAGGTGAGTTAGCTAAATGGAATAATGTGACTTCTGCATCTGTGTCTAACAAAGTTTTGTCTGTCCTGGCCAGTAGATTCCACAATTACAGATGGCCTTTATTCCCTTTGTTTTATTACAAAAGGTAAGATGCATCAAGCAGCTTCTGTCATTTATGTAGCACAGTCTATTAAATGACAGAATCTACCTGGTTTCTACGGGCAATTTCTCTATTTTAGCCTACAGATGTTGGGAGGTATGCTTGTCAATAAGATGTATCATTCTCAATCATATATTGTAAAGCATTTTTTGGTTGGTGAACTATCCACTGTTTTCCTATGAATCACATTCTACCAGATCCCCAGCACAGGGGGAGGAATGCTGTGCTAGAGGGGTAATTGGAGCTGCGGCAGCCATAGTTACCCGGCATTGAGAGGGGCATGACCACTAAGGAGAGCAAGGGAGCCCGGTACAGTGCCAAAGTGTCCTGGCTTCCTGGAGGGCCAATCCATCCCTTATTATACAGAAAAGTATGTTTTACTTCAAATGAAAAAACAATAATCTTATATCTTTGTTTCTTTACAGTTGGCATTGATGTTGACGGGAATGCAGACAGCACAGAAACAGATAGTGATGATGGTAAGTAAGATAATCGTGAGGATGGTGATAAACTTTGAATTATTTTGCATAAATGTAGAGCAACTGACTCAAACTGTATAGTCTACTCTATTCTAACTGGCTAAAAAATACCAGATAAAAAGTATATAAAGTAGGTGAAGCCATTTTCCTGAAACAAATATTGATATTGTGGCATAAATGTTAGTTATATCTGTAAACTTGGAAAAAAAGGGCCCTGTCAGCTGCTTTGCCCACTACCATTGACCGCTCCAAATTAAGAAAAAAATACTATGCTGTTCCTATGCTCTGCAGCAGAAGGACAGTCCAGGAAGGGGGTATGGGGCAATCAGCGTGATCGCTCCCCCACCTGTAACACCTCTTGTCTACCCACTACTACTGGCCACTGTATAGCAGCAAAACGACAGCAGCACATCACGCAGTGAGAGAGGAGACTGCTGATGCTCAGCAACAGAAGCCTCCCTCCCCAACACAGCACACCTTACTGTATGCTAGACTGCTGAGGGTCCGGGGAGGCTGCTGCCACTTTGCTTCTGTACAGTGGCCAGTGGTAGTGGGCATAAGAGAAATGTTACAGGTGGGGGGGGGGGCGATTGCACTGATCACCCCTCACCTCCTTTCTGGACCAGCACCTGTGCAGCAGAGCATAGAAATATTAAAAACATTTTTTAGAGGGCGTGGCCACGCCTCCCAGATTGAGCCAAGCCCACACAATACCTGTGACTTTCTGAGCTCTCGATGGCTCTGGCCACGATACTGGCTTTTCTGAGAATGGCTTTGTGCCATGTTGAAGGATCTGGGCATGTGCAGCTGCAGCCCCTGCAGCAGTAACAGCAGCCATCCAGCTCACTCGTGATTCAGATCCTTTCACATGGAACGCCTTTCTGCCGTGTTAAAGGATCTGGGCATGCGCAGCAGCTGCAGCAACCGCAGCAGGCAGGCGGCAGCCGCTTAACTCAGTGGATATGGACGGCTGTAATACGGTGACCATGCTGTCAGTAGGCTGCTATGTGCTACAATACTTAATTTAAAAAAAAAGTACAGAGGCTTTTTGCCACCCGGTGAAAACGGACAGTGTGAAATAGCCCTAAAGGTGGGTACACACTATTAGATATATCTGCAGATCAATTGATCTGCAGATATATCTATGTACGGATCGGGCAGTGTGCTGTGCATACACACTGCCGATCCGTCGGGGGACTGACGTCATGAACTGGGCGGGCGCTCGCGCTGGCCCAGTTCACCTGTCAATCACCGCCGGCCGCCGCAGCATGTGTACGGGCGGTCGGCCGACCGCCCCGTACACACACAGCGACGCGCCAATATATCGTTAGATATATTGGCTGTCGGCTGTGCTGTGCGGCCGACGCGATACGTCTGTGAACGACGGAGTTCACAGACGTATCGCCCGTACACACTGGCCGACGGTCCCGCAATGTATCGGCCGTTCAAGAGAACGGCCGATACATCGACCAGTGTGTATGGGCCTTAAGAGTCACAGATTAGACTTGATGAAATGGCCCTGGAAGACTTGTGAGGCAAGTTTAAATCAGGGAGCACATGTGCTTCTGCAGCTGCTGACTGATTAGCTCAGCCTGTAAGACACAGACCAGAGTGTGCCAGAAGCACCAGAGCAGCAGGTGACACCCAGAGGCAGTAAGGAGAAACTGCATGGATTGTGACAGTCAGCGATTACAGTTCACAACCAGATAGGGAGACTACTCATCCGGAAACTTATTGCACACCCCTCATATAGTATTCGTCACACTAATTATTTACTCTCTGGCCCACAGTTATTGTCATAAAGGGTTGAGTTTAACTTATTCTCTCATCTGCTATCTTGGCCCAATCCTTTTGATAAAACAAATAGAGACTGATACAATTAGGTAAACAAAAAAAACAAAAAAAAACACCCAAGTAGCATCAATAACAGTGATGTTATAACTGCAAATCTGCTAGCTACGCAGAACACAAGCGGCACAGTACAAAAAAGCATCAATGCGTCTGACTACTTCATAGTTGCCTACCCTCCCGCATTCTGCAGGAGACTCCCTGAAATAGTAGCAATCTCCCTGACTCCCTGAATGCTCAAGCAATCTACCTGATTGCACCCTACCCCAAATGACACACCTCTCAGATTTAGCAGTACACGTCAGCACTGATAGGTGTTACTTTCACAATCTCCCTGAAATGCTTTTTCAAAATTAGGCAAGTATGGACTACTTCTATATAGTAAGTTTTTGCAGTATGCAGATTGCTGAGGGCTCAGACATATACAATTTACTTCCATCCTTGCTCTCTAGTTTTTACATGGAGAACAGAGCGGTAAACAGACACTAATCTCGCTTTAACATCAGAAGGTTAATAGTCACTGAGATTTTTCAGAACAGATGGATAATCTTTAGTTTTGGCCTATCATTTGTTCCTTAGTATATTCATAGTTATTCAAACTTTATACATTTGCTTTCTGCTGCGGGGCTCCATAGGGAATGACATTGGGGTGTAGAGTAGGATCTTGATTCGAGGCACCAACAGGCTCAAAGCTTTGACCTTCTTCCCAGAATGCCTAGCGTAGCGCTACTCTATAACCCTGCCTCCGTGCACAGGAGCTCAGTTTTGTAGTTGGTGCCATGCAGTAAGCAGGCATACAACAGGGGGGCTGCTCCAGCAGCCCTGAGAAGAAGCTTTTAATGAAAAATGAAGACTTCACGGGCTGCAGCAGAGACACTGACTGTGTTAGATGACAGTCAGACATCTCCTGCTGCAGCTCCATCACCTCCCCCAGCGGCGCTGTACACTCCCGCGCCCTGGTTGCCGGGTACCTACAGTGGAGGCTCCAGTTTTCTTCCAAGTTAGATACACACACACGACCGCTGTTCTCCCGGATCGCGTGGCCGCACTCACGGAGGAGGTAAGTGGGTCCTCCCTGCGGAACCCGCTGTAAATCGCGATCCCGCGCGGCTGGTGGGAGGCGGGCCGCATGCGCTGGTGTGGACACTGTGGTAGTACAGGGACCCCACTAGACAACCAGGGCAAGGGCACAGGTCGGTTTTCTCTCATAAACCGTTTATATATGCCCACAGTACCCGGTGGTGAAGTCCAGCAGGGGGATAAGGCTTTGACCTGTAGCCCCTCCCCCAGCCCCAGGGCGCCATTTAGAGTAAATGTTCCCACCCTGGAGCTGCATCTCTCTCTCTCCCTCACTCCCTGTCAGCGTTTGGGTGCCATTAGGACAAGCTGAGCTGATCCTGGGACTGTTTGGGCAAATCCTCCTCTGTAAAGCCGCCTGCATGTCAGCACTGTGCATTTTACAAGACACTTAAGTATTCTACATGTATGCTGACAGTGTTAGTTAAGAAAGAGTGCATTTAGTCAGGGTTATATAGTACAAGTACCCTGTGATATACATCCAGTCTTTACTGTGCATTGTTATATCTATTGAGTGTATAGCTATACATAGTACTACTCTGTATTACTAGTCCAGTGCAGTTTTATTGCATGTCATAATTTCTGCATTGTACAAACTGTGACTCTGTGTGTGTGCATATAGCTGCTGTGTGACCTCCATTTCGTGTATCTCACTCAGATTGCTATCCCTATATTCTATAACCTGTGGGGGCAAAGTGCGTCAGGTTTATCATTTAATATAGGTAGTTCACAGGATATACTCAGTGTGTATTTTTCTGTGATTTTTAGTCACCATTTATCTCTTGAATTCCCTGTTTGTGCTGATACACTGCACAGGGGGTTCTTGTCAGGCATTGTGCTGCTGATATTGTACTGTGTTGCCTTGTATTGAGCTTTCGGTTATGTTAGCTACAAAGGGCAATGGTGCTGGAGCTGATCCCACATTGTGCGGTGGTGACGCTGCAGACACATTTGAGGAAAACATAGCAGCTGAGGGTTCAGGTTCTGGGGGATCCTTACCCCCAAGTGGGACTGTAGCAACGGGGGTTCAAAATGACCCACCTTGGGCTACCTTCTCCATGCTATTGCATACGCTGGTAACTAGACTAACGCCCCCTGTGGGACCTCCTGTGCCAGTACAACCGCTTATGGTCTCCGCGATTAACCCGCATGGGCAAATCAACTGTCCGCTCAGTTACAGCAATTGAACCAATCACTGACTACTCAGAAGTCTAACCCACGCCCGCCTAAGACCAAGGGGTCCTCTGAGAGGGCCATTACTTCCTCACAATCCACCAACGTCCCAGACTCCTCGTCTGATGAGGATGGCGTTTATACTGATCCCACAGATTCTGATCCCGACGCTTCTGATGGGGAATTGGTTTTACAGGTGGATGCTCCTGACTTGTTGGGGGCTATCAGGACCATTCTTCAAATTACTGATGACCTGGAGCCTGATGCTGCCCCTAAGAAACCGGACAGGTTTAAACGTCAGAAAGTGGTTAATCAAGTTTTACCTCGTTCTGACCATTTAGTTGACATACGTCAGGAGTCCTGGGAAAATACAGGAAAGAAGTTCATGCCTCACAAGAAGATGCTGGCTCACTACCCCCTCGCTGTGGAGCTAAGTAAAAATTGGGAAACACCCCCGCCAGTGGATTCGCAGGTGGCTCGGCTGTTGGTATCCTCAACTCTGCCGGTAACTACCGTCACGTCTCTGAAAGAACCGACGGATAAGCATGTGGAGGGTTGTTTAAAGGCAATTTACACCCTAACTGGTGCTGTGCATTGGCCCACCATTGCAGCGACATGGGCTGCAGAGGTTGTTGAAGCGTGGGCTCAGGAGCTGGAGGCAGAGTTGCCTTCCACTGCTTCTGATCATGCCAGACAATGTCTGTCTTATATTGTCACAGCTTCTCATTACATTAAGGAGGCAGCTGCTGATGCCGGTATTCTGGCGGCAAAGGCTTCTACTATGTCCATTTTGGCTCAGCGGATTCTCTGATTACGGTCCTAATCTGTGGATCTGGACTCTAAGAAAACCCTGGAGGTACTCCCATTTAAGGGAGACATTCTTTTTGGAGAAGACCTCAACAAGATAGTGGCTGACTTAGCCTCTGCTAAAACAGCATGTCTACCTAGTACTGCTCCTTCGGTGCTGAAGGCTAAAAGTACTCCATTTCACTCCTTTCGTCCTTCAGGGAAAGCAAAAGTTCAGGTGTACCCAAAACAGGTTCGCACTTCCAAACCCAATAAGCCCAAACCCAAAAGGACCTGGGCTGCCCGTCAGCCTGCTTCCAAAACTAAAAAACCTGCCGCATGATGGGGTGTGCCTCCCTCTAGGGGATCCCAGGGTGGGGTGCCGACTTCTAGGGTATACCCAGGCAGTGCCAGATTAAGGTCCGCATGGACCTGGAGCTGAAATTTATGAAGGGCCTATTGTGTACCTTTGAAGTGTGGTGTGGTCTAAATAGGGGGTGTGGCCTGTGCCATGAGTGTGGCTATCTCCATGAAGATCATAGCTAGTGTTTACCTATTACCACTTCATAGTTAACTATAACAAGAAAAAGTTTGTGACCACCATATAATACAGAACTTCCGTGACCACAATATCAAGCATGGAGCATCACAGTGACCGCCATATAACATGCAAAGAAGGATGAAGGGCAATGATGGGGCAAAACAGAGCAGATGTGGAAAGTTTAGAAAAGATGGGGGAAATACAGAGTAGACAGGGAACTGAGGGCTCCTGTGACACACTTATCAACACAGACAACACTTACTGACATACACCCCCTACTGACACAAACACACTGATATAGACACACACACACACACACACACACACACCACTGACACATACTGACATACAGTACATTACTGACAAACACATACTGATACACACATTTATTGATACAGACACCACTTACTGACAGATACTGTACCAATTGTGGACACAGACATCACTTATTGGCACATACTTAATGACAGACACCCCTTACTGACACAGATACAACTTACTGACACAAACGCACCTTACTGTCAGATGCCACTTACTGACACAGACACCCCTTACTAAAACAGATTCCACTTACTGACACAGACACCCCTTACTAAAACATATTCCACTTACTGACACAGACACTCCTTACTAAAACAGATTCCACTTACTGACACAGACACCCCTTTACAAAAACAGATTCCACTTACTGACACAGACACCCCTTACTAAAACAGATTCCACTTACTGACACAGATACCCATTACTAAAACAGATTCCACTTACTGACACAGACACCCCTTAATAAAACAGATTCCACTTACTGACATGGTGCACTGATACATACACACTTACTGACAAACACACTTACTGACACAAACACCCCTTATGGATACCACTTACTAACACAGACACCCCTTACTGACACAGATTCCAGCTACTAACAAACATACTAACAGTCAAACTTACTGACACACTGATGCACACACTTATTGACGCAGATACCCCTTACTGACAGATACCACTTACTGACACACATACCCCTTACTGACACACATGACAGACATCACTTACTGACACAGATACCATTTACTGAGACAAATGCCACTAAATGATCGATACCCCTTACTGACACACACATACTTACTCAGATACCACTTACTGACACAAAAAACACAGATAAACTTACTGACGCAGACACCACTTAAATATGGGAGAGGAGACCCCTGAGCCTGGTGTGTTTGCAGGGATGCTAACATCTCTGCCTGATTGACAGGCAGGGGCATTCAGAGGGAGTGGCGAGGCCAAGGGCTATGTCCCAGACGCAGTTTCCTTGGCCACGCAAGCCGCACAGCGTCTGCTAGTCTGGGTAAACTCAGGCTTACTAGCCTGCAGTCACAGATGAACATTGCGACCAAAGGAAATACACACAAGTATGGGGAGAATATACAAACTCCACACAGAACCATTGTAGAAATCAAACCCACAACCTCAGTACTGTGAATAAGTTGAGTCATCTGTAACTTTATTATACATAAATGACCTTTGATATGAGAGAACTCCACCCCTCTATAATACATTTTCAGATTATTGACACAAGTTCCGTTCTATGAGAGCAATACCAAGCACAGGTGTAGTATGGTATGCCGGCAGACGGGATCCAGGCAGCCAGCATACTGGCGCCGGGATCCTGAACGGCGGCATACCGACAGCTGGGCGGGTGCAAATTAACCCCTTGCAGGCTCGCCACGCTGCGGGCACACGTGCCACACTATTTATTCTCCCTTCAGGGGGGTCGTGGACCCCCAAGAGGGAGAATAGTTGTCGATATGCCGGGTGTTGGGATTCCAGTGCCGGTATACTGAGCGCCAGGATCCCAACAGCCGGCAAACTGAATGCCACCCTCAAGCACATCCTACATTAAGATAGACTCATACCAAAACTCTGCCAATACCTGGGGTTAAATAACATGAACCATTTTCATTTTTGTGTAATTTCCCTATAAATAAATATTTATACAGTATTTAATTCTTATATGCCACCTGCCTTCACTCCTTATATAGGCATGGATTCAGCTTGTGCTGTAGTCTTGTGAAAATTCGCAAAATTAAAACTTTCTCTAGCATGCGGGGGGCCACCCAGCACAGGGCAAGGCTGCCCCGCAAGCCGCGTCCTTCACTAATCGCATTTTAAGGGAAGCCCCTTGCCAGTTTCCGGGCCACCATGTTATGGATCGCAGTGGCTGCATTTAACATTACGCAGCCACCACAGCCTGCCCCACAAACGGTCCGGACCCACCTCCGTTGTCCGCACTGCACCCCTGCATCGCCGCCCCCAAAACGCCGCCCACACCGGGACTTAGATTGCGTACGATCGCAATCTAACTCCTCACGCATGCCCACAGCGATGTGCATTCTCAGAAGTGCGGAAATCGCCAAATAGCGATTTCCGCACTTCTGCTAATGATACTAAATCAGGCCCATAATGTCTCATTAATGTGTGCAACCTGTTCCCTTTTATGCTTAATTAATGTGTACTTTATTTATGTCACATGCCCTCCCCTTACATATTTATATATATATATATATATATATATATATATATATATATTATATATACCACGTCTGTGCGGGCGGCACTCTCGGCAGTGCCGCCCGCACAGACGTGGTATTTTTGAGGGAGGTTTATTCCTCTCCCTATGGGAAGGCACCGGCAGCTTACTCAAAGTATTTGGAGGTTTATGGAGTGCCACCTGACTGGTTGTTATATATATATATATATATATATATATATATATTAATGTACAATATGTCTGGCACTCACGCTTGAAAGAATACAACAGGTCCGGTGCACAACCTCTCAAACGAGTATATAGATCCCACACAATGGAGGCACTCGGCGAAATAATAACTGACACCACCACAGCCGGTGGTGTCAGTTATTATTTCGCCGAGTGCCTCCATTGTGTGGGATCTATATATATATATATATATTTAAGTTGTAGTCCCGGTCTCCTCTTACATATTCAATTTGTGTCCCCTGCACACCCATATATTTTTATTGTGAGCTTCCAGTTCTCTCTTATTTATACCCCTTTTCCACTAGCTCAAAAAAAAACAGGTTTTTGCATGGGGCACACATTGACCTGGGTGTTTTGGTAGTAAAAATGGCTCCCTCTGAAAAAACCCGGATCAAGTGATTCGGGAATCCAACCCGGGTAGCTACTGGGTTGGACTCGGGAATGACCCGGGTAAGGGTATAGTGTAAACGGGTTACCCGGGTCATCCGACCCAGGACCCGTTTACAGCATGTTGAGCCCATTCCTCCCTGACTGCAGTGTCCCGCAGGCGGTTGGGGGGGAAGAGTATGCTATCAGTGCTGCTGTCTTTCCTGCTATGCAGACAGCAGCGCTGGCTGGGAGCAGCGTGACAGTGGGCAGCATCACATTGGGGGGCGTGGCCTAATGGGACCGAGGCCATGCACCGAGGGTCTCGATCTGCTGGTTTTCCAGGCGCTTGGAGATGACGTCATCTCCAAGCACCGGCCAGACGACACTGCCCCCGGGTGCAGTGTAAACGTGTTCCAGATCCCGGGTCAGACCCAAGACTTCTAGTGGAAAAGGGGTAATAGTTAACTTATGCCACTGTCCCATTGTTAGATAATATTGTTCTGCCACCTGAGTCCCCCCCATTTATTTTTAAGTTGTGCCTTCTGTCCCCAATAATATATAAATTTAACTTGTGCCCATCCTCCTCTTATATATTTAACTTATGTCGCTACCTCATCTTAAATAATATATTAAGATATGATTTTATTAATTTATGCCACATGCCCCCTTACATACAGTATTTATATTGTCACTTGCCTCGCAATATATATTTACTTTGTACCCATATCCGCCCTTTTATATTTAAGTTGTGCATCCTGAGTGACTCCCTTTATATTAAAATTGTGGCCCTGTTCCTCCTTATATTTAACTTATGCCCACTAACCCCCCTTTTATATATTTGTGTAACTTGAACTTCCTGCCCCCCCTTTTATTACAATATAATTATTAAACTTATGCCCGCTGTTCTCTAATATATGTACTGAAGTTATGACACCCCACCCCACCACCTACCTTGCTCTTCTGCTGTCCTACTGTTCTATTTATTATGTGCAGCAGCCGCACACCAGACAGGGCAAACTGAAGAGGCTTCCTATGTGCTGCCAGTGACACATCGAGTGCGGGGGCGGAGCTTCGGGTGGAATGGGGGCGGAGCCTCAGACGGGACAGGGGGCGGATCCTCAGGCAGATACAGACAGGGGAAGCAGCCCCTTCTGGACAATCCCTGGGGTTGTCGCTTGTCGGGAGTCGGACTTTGGCCAGCCGATCAGGGGTGGGGGTGAGTGAGATGCTGGTGATGACAGGATCTTTTTTCTCCTGTCAGCGCTGGCTGCACTGCAGGGGATCTGTGGGCCTATTTTCAATGGGAGGCTTGGAGCTGCAGCTCATCCGCCCCATTGTTAATCCGGCCCTGTACCCAGGAATGGTTGAGGACCACTTCCGATGTCTGGGTATGGGAAGTCGTCACTCGAGGATACGCCGTATCCTTCAAGAATCGTCCCCCTTATCGATTTTGCCTGACAGACGTCCCTTCAGATCAGGTGAAGGCAAAAACTCTTTATTCGGTGCTACAGTCCCTCCTGGACACAGGAGTGGTAGTGCAGGTACCTCTGGTTCAGAGAGGCAAGAGGTACTATTCACCGCTGTTCCTAGTTTCGAAACCGAATGGGTCCTCCGGCCCATTCTCAACCTCAAGTCCTTGAACAAATTTGCGAGGGTCTCCAAGTTTCGTATGGAAACTCTTCGCTCTATTGTTCTGGCCTTGGAACCTGGGGATTATATGGTCTCCCTGGACATACAGGATGCTTACCTGCATATTCCCATTGTAGTGTCGCATCAGCAGTACCTGAGGTTTGCGGTTTGCAACCTCCATTACCAATTCAGGGTGTTACCTTTTGGTTTGACCACGGCTCCGCGAGTCTTCACCAAGGTCATGGTGGTAATGACGGCTGTACTCCGCCGTCAAGGGGTCAGGATCCTACCGTACCTGGATGACTTGTTGATTCTGGCAAATTCCCCAGAAATTCTCCTACGCCATCTGGATCTGACTATCCAGTTTCTGCAAGCCCATGGGTGGCTCATCAACTGGAAGAAATCTTCCCTGGTCCCTGCTCAGAACATGGTGCCCCTGGGGGCGTTGGTGGACACTCACAGCCAGTGGTTGTTTTTGTCTCAGGAGAAAGTCCTGAAGCTTCAGGACAGGATTAGATGCTTCCTATCTCATCCGCAAGTGTCGATACATTCGGCAATGCAAGTGCTAGGTCTCATGGTGTCGGCTTGGAGTACGCTCAATTCCATTCCCACCCTCTGCAGAAGCTGATTCTTGCCAAGTGGGATGGTCTGCCTCACCGGATCAGGTCTCAAATGATCTCCTTGTCTCCGGAGGTCCGCTTGTCACTGAGCTGGTGGCTTCAGGACCAACGATTGAGCAAGGGTCGTCCCTTCTGGATCTCCAACTGGGTCCTTCTGACGACGGATGCCAGTCTGAGAGGTTGGGGTGCGGTGTTGGAGCAACACTCCCTTCAGGGTCGGTGGACCAAGGAGGAGTCTCTCCTCCTGATAAACATTCTGGAACTGCGGGCGGTGTTCAATACTCTGAACTTGGCCCAGCATTTAATACAGAACAGACCTGTTCAAGTACAGTCGGACAAAGCCACCACAGTGGCGTACATCAATCATCAAGGCGGCACTCAAAGCAGCATGACAATGAGGGAAGTATCAAGGATTCTTCAGTGGGCGGTACACCATCTGCCAGCCATATCGGCAGTATTCATTCCAGGGGTCCTGAACTGGGAAGCGGACTTTCTCAGTCGTCAGGACATACACGCTGGAGAGTGGAGCCTCCATCCAGAAGTGTTTCAAATCCTCGTGGACAGGTGGGGCCTTCCAGATGTGGACCTGATGGCATCCCGACACAAATCACAAGGTTCCGGTCTTTGGAGCAAGGACAAGGGATCCTCTAGCAGCGTTCATAGATGCACTGACAATTCCATGGAACTTTCAGCTGCTATACGTGTTCAATCCGGTGTCACTCCTGCCCAGAGTAATAAGGAAGTTCAAACAAGAAGGAGGAATCCAACTTCTGATCGCTCCCGCATGGCCCAGACGGCATTGGTTCTCAGACCTTCAGGGTCTCTCGTTAGAGCATCCCCTTCTACTTCCGCAGCACCCAGATCTCCTCGTTCATGGCCCCTGTGTATATCAGGAAATAGCCCGGTTGGCTTTGACGGTGTGGCTCTTGAAGCTTCCATCTTGAGGGCCAAAGGATTTTCTGAGGCGATCATTCAAACTATGTTGAAGGCCTGGAAACCGACTTCTGCTCGGATTTACCATAGGGTCTGGAATTCTTACTTTGCTTGGTGTGCATCTAACAATCATGACGCTTACAAGTTTAGTACGGCCAAACTTTTGGCCTTTCTACAACAGGACCTGAACTTGGGCCTTTGTCTGGCCTCCATCGAGGTTCATATTTCTGCCTTGTCGGTTTGGTTTCAGAGAAAAATTGCAACTTTACCTGATGTTCATACGTTCAATCAGGGTGTGTTGTGGATTCAACCTCCTTATGTCCCACCAGTGGCTCCTTGGGACTTGTTGGTGGTTCTAGAGGCATTGCAAGAGTCTCCGTTTGAGCCCCTTGAATTGGCAGATCTTAAGTGGCGTTCTCTTAAGGTTTTGTTTCTGCTGGCTATTTCCTCTGCTAGACGGGTGTCGGATTTGGGTGCCTTATCTTGTAGGTCACCATATCTGATTTTTCACCGTGATCGGGCGGTTCTTAGAACACATCCCGGGTATTTACCTAAGGTGATGTCTTCTTAATCAGGAGATTGTGGTTCCTGCCTTTGCCTCTCCTGAATTGTCTTCCAAAGAGCGGTCTTTGGATGTGGTACGGGCTCTCCGTATATACGTGAAGAGAACTGCCTCCATTAGGAAGTTGGATTCTCTCTTTGTTCTGTTTGGTTTTCACAAACATGGCTGGCCTGCTCACAAGCAGACCCTAGCCAGATGGATTAGAATGGTGATTGCACATGCTTATGTACAGGCTGGCCTTCCAGCTTCTGCTACCATAAAGGCCCATTCTATACTTGGTCGGTTGGACCTTCTTGGGCACTACAGTGCGTCCTCTCCCATAAGGAACTGCTTTAGGACATCCCCAATGTCATTCCCTGTGGAGCCCAGTACACCCCCCAGCTCCACAGGGTGCCCACCCTGACGCACTTAGCTTCTTTGGGTTGGTATGGCATTAGCCACTGACACTTTCTCCTGTCGTGAGAATGTGGTGTATGTGGCTAGTAACAGTTGTCGTCTCTTTTGCCTACTACTGTATTGGACAGGTTAACAAAAACTGAGCTCCTGTGCACGGAGGTGGGGTTATAGAGGAGGCGGCGCTAGGCATTCTGGGAAGTAGGTCAAAGCTTTGAGCCTGTTGGTGCCTCAGATCAAGATCCTACTCTACACCCCAATGTCATTCCCTGTGGAGCCCAGTGTACCTCACAGAAAGAGATTTAACAACGGTAAGTTCTTACCATAAATCTCGTTTTTTTCTGAACAGAATCTACAACAGAGGTTTCGTCAAATAAACAATTACGATATCTGAGAAACAGCTCTAAACATCATGATGATTCTGAAAGTGAAGATGATGATGATGAGCATGATGATGATGATGATGATGATGATGAAGATGATGAGGACATTGATTTGCCAAAAAGAAAGCAAATTGTAAAAAAGTCCACAAAAAGAAAAGTGGTAAATAACCAGGACACTGAAACAGAGTCAGACTCTGAGACTGAGCAAACAAAAAAAAGTAAAAGGAAAGTACAAAAGGACGTTAACAAAAACTATACAAAAACAACAAAAAAAGAGGATATAAATAATGAAACAAATGCAAGTAAACCTAAAGGGAATAACAATAATGACAAAAAGAATGACCAGACAAAAAAAAGAAAAGACAGCGGGTATGAAATTCTTTCTCACTGAATATTTTTATTTGATGGTTACTTCATATGTTTGGTAAGTTTATTTGCTTGCTATTTAACCACAGTATACTTATGATACACAAATACCCTCAAAGACCCTCAAGACATCAGGTAAGGAAAAACTCTTTCATATGTCATTATTGAATGGAATTGTATTTGAAATGTTAAGTGATCATATTTCCAAAATATGGATTTACATGCTGGTCTAAACATTTACGCCTTTATTAACTAAACGATAGATGTGCCGTTGCTTTGAATTCAATGTACAAGGGATTTGAATGAGTAAATACAGAGAATCTGTTTATATCGCAAACTAAAATCCAACGGTGATGCCCATCAGATTATTCTGTTTAAAAAGTACATTGGATTGCCATTTAACAATTTAACTCATCCTCAAATACACATGCAAATTTGATGGCCTTCAACATAAACCATACAAACATCATCCAAAACCGACCAACACTTCCTTAAGCTTTTCTATTGGTTTAAACACAAACCTACTATAAAATGTCCAAAATAATTCAAAATGCTGACAGGGTGTTCTCCGGTGAATGGTGGTAGTAGGAGAGTGGAGGTTGTTGATTGTAGGAGTTTGCACTTGTTATGAGTTGTTATTCTGTTTGTTGGAAGGTGTCTTGTTATATAAAGATTCAGGCACATTTTGAATTTGACACCAGCTGAGACACAATTGCTGCTCATGGACTGGTGAACTATCAAGAATGGCCGCAGTAAGCCAATTGTGGCTCGCTGTGTCATCGCTCCACCCATCTTTACCAGTTTGAGTCACCAGATGGATAGTTTGGTGGCAGAGAGTGAAGAGAGAAGGCCTGCTGAGAAGACCTCCAGTGGTTATGGAAGAGGAAAAATGACAGTGCTCAAGATAGAAGACTATAGGTGCAGCCATTGAAGATCCATAAGCTGCAGCAGAGCCTTGAGGATGCGGACATCAGTGAGAGTCAAGCTGAAGTTGATGACCAGAAAGACTAGCAGTGGTGGAATACAAATGAGCTTTACAAAGCTCCCCAGTGCAGCCTATCCCTGCGACTCAGGTAGGGGACTTTACACCACCACTAAGTAGCTATTTCCCTCTAGGCCACCAGTGTTTGGGCATAAGGCCTGGGGGGCATTGTCATGCACTAGGCCTGTGGCACTGGAGGCAGAAACTAGGTTTGGGAGGTGTTAGAGGGCATTAAGCCTGGTAAGTCTATATGCTTGGCAGAAGGGCACCAGGCCTGAGGCCACAGAAGGATACTAGGCCCTGCATGTGTTAGAGTGTAAAAGGTAATTGGTTAAGTTGCAATAGGCCAAGGCTGCAGAGGCATTAAGCCCTACAGTATTTTGCTAGGCCCATCGTTAGAAGAGCAATACTCTTGAGCCATGACGTATGAGAGGGCCCTATATAGTCTATATACTCCCCCTCTCATTAGGTGGCATTAGGCTGAGGCACTATGGGTATTAGGCCCTGTAAGGTATTATTATTGCCCTTGGTTAGGTGTGCATTAGGCCCAATGGTATTGATGTGAAGGCCTTACTAATAGGAATGTATTGTAGTATGTAACCTTGTCACCTCATCAGCACATGTCCCCCCAGTCAGGACCCCATTAAAGGAGGCTGTTGGTAAGGTACATGCTGGTGTTATTGCCATGTTCTGTAACTGTACATGTGGCCATTGCTGCATGGTTTGGAAAAATGCATATTTGGGAAATCTATGAGTAGGGATGTCAATCCCAGGCCAATTTTTCAATCTCAGGATTCAGGATTTAAAAACTCTCAATCCTGGGATCGCCGGGATACCCTTATTGAGTTGGTCAATAAAAAATATTATTTCACGCCCCGCACCAATGGAATAAAATAACTTCATGGAGCTACATCAGTGGCCTAAAGGTGAGAGCAAGTGGTGTGAGCCAACTGCACCTGCACCACAGCAGACATGCAAGCCATAGCCCCCCACCCCTACATTTTGACAGCGTATGGTAAAGCCTCCTCATCTGCCTAGGCATGTGTGCATTTTGTCTTAATTGTGTTGTCAGAAATTCAACCTTACCTCTCTCAAAGGCCGCTAAGGAGTCAATCAAGCCCAATGTTGAATCTCTGTGAGACCTTGCTTGTGGAGCAAGGGTGAACAAAGCAGTTGGTTCTTCTGCTTGATGAGCTGGTGGTGAAGGTTTCTCGACACCCTAGGCAAAATTTCAGCCTGCTGGCCCCACCCCCCTCAAAACCAATACCCACTTTCCAGCCCCTCATGTGAAAGTGTGGAGGTAGCATCTTAGAAGTTCATAGAAGTTCAACAGCTGCAGTCTGCATTAAGTTTAACAAGGATGCATTTTCCAGAGTCATCCTTCATTTAGTGATAAGCTGACTCAGGGCGGCCCCCCCAGATCCTGGAGCCTAAAGCTGCCTAATGGTAGAGCCGGCCCAGGATAATGGAAATACGTGCATGCTTATCATCTTTTCCTCCTCTCTCACAATATATATTGCTCTAAGATGGATTTTGTCTCACCACAATTGTCCACATTTCTGTGAGATCATCTCCCTCCAAGGGAGAGGAAAACAAGACCTGCAAATTTTGCACTTGCAGTAGAAGTGTCGAACTCGGGCTTTCTGGATTGCACAGCTCCAAGTTGAAAAATAGAAGTCCAGGTTTTCCAGCTCACCCAGATCCAGCAGGAAGTCAGAAGCAGGAGCAGGGTTTAAAACTCCCAAACATCCACTGCACATTGCATTGATGCCTGTTAGAAGCCAGCAAGTAGGATGCAGTTTTTTAGTGCCAGGTACTGTGGACGTTGGCTGGGACAGGAGAGCATGGTGGATGGTGGCTGCTGCAGGTCGTTGCAGCAGAATGACCAGTAAGTATGGCGAGTGCTAAGATATTTACTTTTATGTTTGGACTTATTTTTGTGTGCACCTGTGTTTCCAGGACTAAGCCTGAATATGCTATGATCAGTATACGATGCCATTAAAGACACTGTGTTCTACCGAAAAACCTGCCAACCAAGGGGTATATTTACTAATATTCGTGTTTTAGCTAGAGATGAGCGGGTTCGGTTTCTTTGAATCCGAACCCGCACGAACTTCACTTTTTTTTTCACGGGTCCGAGCGACTCGGATCTTCCCGCCTTGCTCGGTTAACCCGAGCGCGCCCGAACGTCATCATGACGCTGTCGGATTCTCGCGAGACTCGGATTCTATATAAGGAGCCGCGCGTCGCCGCCATTTTCACACGTGCATTGAGATTGATAGGGAGAGGACGTGGCTGGCGTCCTCTCCATTTAGATTAGATTTAGAAGAGAGAGAGAGAGAGAGATTGCTGTGATACTGTAGATTAGAAGAGAGTGCAGACAGAGTTTAGTGACTGACGACCACAGTGACCAGTGACCACCAGAGACAGTGCAGTTGTTTGTTTTATTTAATATATCCGTTCTCTGCCTGAAAAAAACGATACACAGTCACACAGTGACTCAGTCTGTGTGCACTGCTCAGCCCAGTGTGCTGCACATCAATGTATTGTATATAAAGCTTATAATTGTGGGGGAGACTGGGGAGCACTGCAGGTTGTTATAGCAGGAGCCAGGAGTACATGATAAATAATATTATATTAAAATTAAACAGTGCACACTTTTGCTGCAGGAGTGCCACTGCCAGTGTGACTAGTGGTGACCAGTGCCTGACCACCAGTATATTAGTAGTATTGTATACTATCTCTTTATCAACCAGTCTATATTAGCAGCAGACACAGTACAGTGCGGTAGTTCACGGCTGTGGCTACCTCTGTGTCGGCACTCGGCAGGCAGTCCGTCCATCCATAATTGTATTATAATATATACCACCTAACCGTGGTTTTTTTTTCATTCTTTATACCGTCGTCATACTAGTTGTTACGAGTATACTACTATCTCTTTATCAACCAGTGTACAGTGCGGTAGTTCACGGCTGTGGCTACCTCTGTGTCGGCACTCGGCAGGCAGTCCGTCCAACCATAATTGTATTATATACCACCTAACCGTGGTTTTTTTTTCATTCTTTATACCGTCGTCATACTAGTTGTTACGAGTATACTACTATCTCTTTATCAACCAGTGTACAGTGCGGTAGTTCACGGCTGTGGCTACCTCTGTGTCGGCACTCGGCAGGCAGTCCGTCCATCCATAATTGTATTATAATATATACCACCTAACCGTGGTTTTTTTTTCATTCTTTATACCGTCGTCATACTAGTTGTTACGAGTATACTACTATCTCTTTATCAACCAGTGTACAGTGCGGTAGTTCACGGCTGTGGCTACCTCTGTGTCGGCACTCGGCAGGCAGTCCGTCCAACCATAATTGTATTATAATATATACCACCTAACCGTGGTTTTTTTTTCATTCTTTATACCGTCGTCATACTAGTTGTTACGAGTATACTACTATCTCTTTATCAACCAGTGTACAGTGCGGTAGTTCACGGCTGTGGCTACCTCTGTGTCGGCACTCGGCAGGCAGTCCGTCCAACCATAATTGTATTATATACCACCTAACCGTGGTTTTTTTTTCATTCTTTATACCGTCGTCATACTAGTTGTTACGAGTATACTACTATCTCTTTATCAACCAGTGTACAGTGCGGTAGTTCACGGCTGTGGCTACCTCTGTGTCGGCACTCGGCAGGCAGTCCGTCCAACCATAATTGTATTATAATATATACCACCTAACCGTGGTTTTTTTTCATTCTTTATACCGTCGTCATACTAGTTGTTACGAGTATACTACTATCTCTTTATCAACCAGTGTACAGTGCGGTAGTTCACGGCTGTGGCTACCTCTGTGTCGGCACTCGGCAGGCAGTCCGTCCAACCATAATTGTATTATAATATATACCACCTAACCGTGGTTTTTTTTTCATTCTTTATACCGTCGTCATACTAGTTGTTACGAGTATACTACTATCTCTTTATCAACCAGTGTACAGTGCGGTAGTTCACGGCTGTGGCTACCTCTGTGTCGGCACTCGGCAGGCAGTCCGTCCAACCATAATTGTATTATAATATATACCACCTAACCGTGGTTTTTTTTTCATTCTTTATACCGTCGTCATACTAGTTGTTACGAGTATACTACTATCTCTTTATCAACCAGTGTACAGTGCGGTAGTTCACGGCTGTGGCTACCTCTGTGTCGGCACTCGGCAGGCAGTCCGTCCAACCATAATTGTATTATAATATATACCACCTAACCGTGGTTTTTTTTTCATTCTTTATACCGTCGTCATACTAGTTGTTACGAGTATACTACTATCTCTTTATCAACCAGTGTACAGTGCGGTAGTTCACGGCTGTGGCTACCTCTGTGTCGGCACTCGGCAGGCAGTCCGTCCAACCATAATTGTATTATAATATATACCACCTAACCGTGGTTTTTTTTTCATTCTTTATACCGTCGTCATACTAGTTGTTACGAGTATACTACTATCTCTTTATCAACCAGTGTACAGTGCGGTAGTTCACGGCTGTGGCTACCTCTGTGTCGGCACTCGGCAGGCAGTCCGTCCATCCATAATTGTATTATAATATATACCACCTAACCGTGGTTTTTTTTTCATTCTTTATACCGTTGTCATACTAGTTGTTACGAGTATACTACTATCTCTTTATCAACCAGTGTACAGTGCGGTAGTTCACGGCTGTGGCTACCTCTGTGTCGGCACTCGGCAGGCAGTCCGTCCAACCATAATTGTATTATAATATATACCACCTAACCGTGGTTTTTTTTTCATTCTTTATACCGTCGTCATACTAGTTGTTACGAGTATACTACTATCTCTTTATCAACCAGTGTACAGTGCGGTAGTTCACGGCTGTGGCTACCTCTGTGTCGGCACTCGGCAGGCAGTCCGTCCAACCATAATTGTATTATAATATATACCACCTAACCGTGGTTTTTTTTTCATTCTTTATACCGTCGTCATACTAGTTGTTACGAGTATACTACTATCTCTTTATCAACCAGTGTACAGTGCGGTAGTTCACGGCTGTGGCTACCTCTGTGTCGGCACTCGGCAGGCAGTCCGTCCATCCATAATTGTATTATATACCACCTAACCGTGGTTTTTTTATACCACCTAACCGTGGCAGTCCGTCCATAATTGTATACTAGTATCCAATCCATCCATCTCCATTGTTTACCTGAGGTGCCTTTTAGTTCTACCTATAAAATATGGAGAACAAAAAAGTTGAGGTTCCAAAATTAGGGAAAGATCAAGATCCACTTCCACCTCGTGCTGAAGCTGCTGCCACTAGTCATGGCCGAGACGATGAAATGCCAGCAACGTCGTCTGCCAAGGCCGATGCCCAATGTCATAGTACAGAGCATGTCAAATCCAAAACACCAAATATCAGAAAAAAAAGGACTCCAAAACCTAAAATAAAATTGTCGGAGGAGAAGCGTAAACTTGCCAATATGCCATTTACCACACGGAGTGGCAAGGAACGGCTGAGGCCCTGGCCTATGTTCATGGCTAGTGGTTCAGCTTCACATGAGGATGGAAGCACTCAGCCTCTCGCTAGAAAACTGAAAAGACTCAAGCTGGCAAAAGCACCGCAAAGAACTGTGCGTTCTTTGAAATCCCAAATCCACAAGGAGAGTCCAATTGTGTCGGTTGCGATGCCTGACCTTCCCAACACTGGACGTGAAGAGCATGCGCCTTCCACCATTTGCACGCCCCCTGCAAGTGCTGGAAGGAGCACCCGCAGTCCAGTTCCTGATAGTCAGATTGAAGATGTCAGTGTTGAAGTACACCAGGATGAGGAGGATATGGGTGTTGCTGGCGCTGGGGAGGAAATTGACCAGGAGGATTCTGATGGTGAGGTGGTTTGTTTAAGTCAGGCACCCGGGGAGACACCTGTTGTCCGTGGGAGGAATATGGCCGTTGACATGCCAGGTGAAAATACCAAAAAAATCAGCTCTTCGGTGTGGAGGTATTTCACCAGAAATGCGGACAACAGGTGTCAAGCCGTGTGTTCCCTTTGTCAAGCTGTAATAAGTAGGGGTAAGGACGTTAACCACCTCGGAACATCCTCCCTTATACGTCACCTGCAGCGCATTCATAATAAGTCAGTGACAAGTTCAAAAACTTTGGGTGACAGCGGAAGCAGTCCACTGACCAGTAAATCCCTTCCTCTTGTAACCAAGCTCACGCAAACCACCCCACCAACTCCCTCAGTGTCAATTTCCTCCTTCCCCAGGAATGCCAATAGTCCTGCAGGCCATGTCACTGGCAAGTCTGACGAGTCCTCTCCTGCCTGGGATTCCTCCGATGCATCCTTGCGTGTAACGCCTACTGCTGCTGGCGCTGCTGTTGTTGCCGCTGGGAGTCGATGGTCATCCCAGAGGGGAAGTCGTAAGCCCACTTGTACTACTTCCAGTAAGCAATTGACTGTTCAACAGTCCTTTGCGAGGAAGATGAAATATCACAGCAGTCATCCTACTGCAAAGCGGATAACTGAGTCCTTGACAACTATGTTGGTGTTAGACGTGCGTCCGGTATCCGCCGTTAGTTCACAGGGAACTAGACAATTTATTGAGGCAGTGTGCCCCCGTTACCAAATACCATCTAGGTTCCACTTCTCTAGGCAGGCGATACCGAGAATGTACACGGACGTCAGAAAAAGACTCACCAGTGTCCTAAAAAATGCAGTTGTACCCAATGTCCACTTAACCACGGACATGTGGACAAGTGGAGCAGGGCAGGGTCAGGACTATATGACTGTGACAGCC
Organism: Pseudophryne corroboree; assembly: GCF_028390025.1. Taxonomy (NCBI): domain Eukaryota; kingdom Metazoa; phylum Chordata; class Amphibia; order Anura; family Myobatrachidae; genus Pseudophryne; species Pseudophryne corroboree. The sequence continues at coordinate 505,473,301 of NC_086444.1, read as the reverse complement.
CACTGGGTAGATGTATGGACTCCCGCCGCAAGAACAGCAGCGGCGGCACCAGTAGCAGCATCTCGCAAACGCCAACTCTTTCCTAGGCAGGCTACGCTTTGTATCACCGCTTTCCAGAATACGCACACAGCTGAAAACCTCTTACGGCAACTGAGGAAGATCATCGCGGAATGGCTTACCCCAATTGGACTCTCCTGTGGATTTGTGGCATCGGACAACGCCAGCAATATTGTGTGTGCATTAAATATGGGCAAATTCCAGCACGTCCCATGTTTTGCACATACCTTGAATTTGGTGGTGCAGAATTTTTTAAAAAACGACAGGGGCGTGCAAGAGATGCTGTCGGTGGCCAGAAAAATTGCGGGACACTTTCGGCGTACAGGCACCACGTACAGAAGACTGGAGCACCACCAAAAACTACTGAACCTGCCCTGCCATCATCTGAAGCAAGAAGTGGTAACGAGGTGGAATTCAACCCTCTATATGCTTCAGAGGTTGGAGGAGCAGCAAAAGGCCATTCAAGCCTATACAATTGAGCACGATATAGGAGATGGAATGCACCTGTCTCAAGTGCAGTGGAGAATGATTTCAACGTTGTGCAAGGTTCTGATGCCCTTTGAACTTGCCACACGTGAAGTCAGTTCAGACACTGCCAGCCTGAGTCAGGTCATTCCCCTCATCAGGCTTTTGCAGAAGAAGCTGGAGGCATTGAAGAAGGAGCTAACACGGAGCGATTCCGCTAGGCATGTGGGACTTGTGGATGCAGCCCTTAATTCGCTTAACAAGGATTCACGGGTGGTCAATCTGTTGAAATCAGAGCACTACATTTTGGCCACCGTGCTCGATCCTAGATTTAAAGCCTACCTTGGATCTCTCTTTCCGGCAGACACAGGTCTGCTGGGGTTGAAAGACCTGCTGGTGACAAAATTGTCAAGTCAAGCGGAACGCGACCTGTCAACATCTCCTCCTTCACATTCTCCCGCAACTGGGGGTGCGAGGAAAAGGCTCAGAATTCCGAGCCCACCCGCTGGCGGTGATGCAGGGCAGTCTGGAGCGACTGCTGATGCTGACATCTGGTCCGGACTGAAGGACCTGACAACGATTACGGACATGTCGTCTACTGTCACTGCATATGATTCTCTCAACATTGATAGAATGGTGGAGGATTATATGAGTGACCGCATCCAAGTAGGCACGTCACACAGTCCGTACTTATACTGGCAGGAAAAAGAGGCAATTTGGAGGCCCTTGCACAAACTGGCTTTATTCTACCTAAGTTGCCCTCCCACAAGTGTGTACTCCGAAAGAGTGTTTAGTGCCGCCGCTCACCTTGTCAGCAATCGGCGTACGAGGTTACATCCAGAAAATGTGGAGAAGATGATGTTCATTAAAATGAATTATAATCAATTCCTCCGCGGAGACATTGACCAGCAGCAATTGCCTCCACAAAGTACACAGGGAGCTGAGATGGTGGATTCCAGTGGGGACGAATTGATAATCTGTGAGGAGGGGGATGTACACGGTGATATATCGGAGGGTGAAGATGAGGTGGACATCTTGCCTCTGTAGAGCCAGTTTGTGCAAGGAGAGATTAATTGCTTCTTTTTTGGGGGGGGTCCAAACCAACCCGTCATATCAGTCACAGTCGTGTGGCAGACCCTGTCACTGAAATGATGGGTTGGTTAAAGTGTGCATGTCCTGTTTTGTTTATACAACATAAGGGTGGGTGGGAGGGCCCAAGGATAATTCCATCTTGCACCTCTTTTTTCTTTTCTTTTTCTTTGCATCATGTGCTGATTGGGGAGGGTTTTTTGGAAGGGACATCCTGCGTGACACTGCAGTGCTACTCCTAGATGGGCCCGGTGTTTGTGTCGGCCACTAGGGTCGCTAATCTTACTCACACAGCTACCTCATTGCGCCTCTTTTTTTCTTTGCGTCATGTGCTGTTTGGGGAGGGTTTTTTGGAAGGGACATCCTGCGTGACACTGCAGTGCCACTCCTAGATGTGCCCGGTGTTTGTGTCGGCCACTAGGGTCGCTAATCTTACTCACACAGTCAGCTACCTCATTGCGCCTCTTTTTTTCTTTGCGTCATGTGCTGTTTGGGGAGGGTTTTTTGGAAGGGCCATCCTGCGTGACACTGCAGTGCCACTCCTAGATGGGCCCGGTGTTTGTGTCGGCCACTAGGGTCGCTAATCTTACTCACACAGCTACCTCATTGCGCCTCTTTTTTTCTTTGCGTCATGTGCTGTTTGGGGAGGGTTTTTTGGAAGGGACATCCTGCGTGACACTGCAGTGCCACTCCTAGATGGGCCCGGTGTTTGTGTCGGCCACTAGGGTCGCTTATCTTACTCACACAGCGACCTCGGTGCAAATTTTAGGACTAAAAATAATATTGTGAGGTGTGAGGTATTCAGAATAGACTGAAAATGAGTGTAAATTATGGTTTTTGAGGTTAATAATACTTTGGGATCAAAATGACCCCCAAATTCTATGATTTAAGCTGTTTTTTAGTGTTTTTGGAAAAAAACACCCGAATCCAAAACACACCCGAATCCGACAAAAATAATTCGGTGAGGTTTTGCCAAAACGCGTTCGAACCCAAAACACGGCCGCGGAACCGAACCCAAAACCAAAACACAAAACCCGAAAAATTTCAGGCGCTCATCACTAGTTTTAGCAACCTCCAATGGCGGGAACTTTGCGGTCAGCGGTTGAGGTTACTCGCGGTCAACCGCTGACTGCAAAGTTCCCACCATTGGATACAATGGAGCGCCTATGCGCTACATTGTATCTTCAGTGCGCAGCCTGACTGACAGCTCAGGAGTGCACAGCCAATCAGGAGAGTGCCACGACGTGGCGCTCCCTGATTGGCTAAAGGGACCCTCTTTGACAGGAGTCACAGGGGGTCCCGCCAGTCGGGGAAAGGGGTCCCATGTGTAAACATGGGACCCCTTTCATTGATTGGTTCGGGTTTTCCGGTTTGTTGTTTTGCCAAGTACGTGGATTACAAAGAGGACAGAAGCTACACTGGATTGTGTGAGTATAATTTTATTCACAGGTACCCCGTGGATTCTACATGGAGAAGTGGACCGAGCCTCGTGTGAACATAGGTAAGTATGTGTGTATGTAGGTGTGCATATATGTAATAAAGTTTTACTGTCACGGTGTGTGTGTTCTGTTTTTTGTTGGGTATTTTTTGTAGTAGTACTACAGGTACCAGCGGGCCCGTTTTTCCACCGCATGCTGGTACTTGTGGTTCTCCAAGTACCAGCTTGTGGGGGAGGCTTGCTGGGACTTGTAGTACTGCTACAAAAAACAATATTCTTATTTTTACACTTGGCTATCAGCCCCCCATCCACCGCCCTTGGATGGGGGGACAGCCTCGGTCTTCAATCCTGGCCCTTGGGTGGATGTAGGGGGTTCCCCTTGATTTAAGGGGTCCCCACTCCTCCAGGGTACCCCGGCCAGGGGTGACTAGTTAGTGATTTAATGCCAGGGCCGCAGGGAACTATATAAAAGTGTCCCCCGGCTGTGGCATTATCTCTCTGACTAGTGGAGCCCGGTGCTGGTGTTAAAAATATGGGGGACCCCTATGCTTTTTGTCCCCCTTATTTTTGGCACCAGGACCAGGCGCAGAGTTTTGGATTCGGTTCCGAGGCCGTGTTTTGGATTCGGAAGCGTTTTGGCAAAACCTCCCTGAAATTTTTTTGTCGGATTCGGGTGTGTTTGGATTCGGTTGTTTTTTTACAAAAAACCCTCAAAAACAGCTTAAATCATAGAATTTGGGGGTCATTTTGATCCCATAGTATTATTAACCTCAATAACCATAATTTCCACTCATTTTCAGTCTATTCTGAACACCTCACTCCTCACAATATTATTTTTATTCCTAAAATTTGCACCGAGGTCGCTGGATGACTAAGCTAAGCGACCCAAGTGACCGACACAAACACCTGGCCCATCTAGGAGTGGCACTGCAGTGTCAGACAGGATGGCACTTCAAAAAAATAGTCCCCAAACAGCACATGATGCAAAGAAAAATGAAAGAAAAAAGAGGTGCAAGATGGAATTGTCCTTGGGCCCTCCCACCCACCCTTATGTTGTATAAACAGGACATGCACACTTTAACAAACCCATCATTTCAGCGACAGGGTCTGCCACACGACTGTGACTGAAATGACTGGTTGGTTTGGGCCCCCACCAAAAAAGAAGCAATCAATCTCTCCTTGCACAAACTGGCTCTACAGAGGCAAGATGTCCACCTCCTCCTCATCCTCCGATTCCTCACCCCTTTCACTGTGTACATCCCCCTCCTCACAGATTATTAATTCGTCTCCACTGGAATCCACCATCTCAGGTCCCTGTGTACTTTCTGGAGGCAATTGCTGGTGAATGTCTCCACGGAGGAATTGATTATAATTCATTTTGATGAACATCATCTTCTCCACATTTTATGGAAGTGACCTCGTACGCCGATTGCTGACAAGGTGAGCGGCTGCACTAAACACTCTTTCGGAGTACACACTGGAGGGGGGGCAACTTAGGTAAAATAAAGCCAGTTTGTGCAAGGGCCTCCAAATTGCCTCTTTTCCTGCCAGTATACGTACGGACTGTCTGACGTGCCTACTTGGATGCGGTCACTCATATAATCCTCCACCATTCTTTCAATGGTGACAGAATCATATGCAGTGACAGTAGACGACATGTCAGTAATCGTTGGCAGGTCCTTCAGTCCGGACCAGATGTCAGCACTCGCTCCAGACTGCCCTGCATCACCGCCAGCGGGTGGGCTCGGAATTCTAAGCCTTTTCCTCGCACCCCCAGTTGCGGGAGAATGTAAAGGAGGAGCTGTTGACGGGTCACGTTCCGTTTGACTTGACAATTTTCTCACCAGCAGGTCTTTGAACCTCTGCAGACTTGTGTCTGCCGGAAAGAGAGATACAACGTAGGTTTTAAATCTAGGATCGAGCACGGTGGCCAAAATGTAGTGCTCTGATTTCAACAGATTGACCACCCGTGAATCCTGGTTAAGCGAATTAAGGGCTCCATCCACAAGTCCCACATGCCTAGCGGAATCGCTCTGTTTTAGCTCCTCCTTCAATGTCTCCAGCTTCTTCTGCAAAAGCCTGATGAGGGGAATGACCTGACTCAGGCTGGCAGTGTCTGAACTGACTTAACGTGTGGCAAGTTCAAAGGGTTGCAGAACCTTGCACAACGTTGAAATCATTCTCCACTGCGCTTGAGTCAGGTGCATTCCCCCTCCTTTGCCTATATCGTAGGCAGATGTATAGGCTCGAATGGCCTTTTGCTGCTCCTCCATCCTCTGAAGCATATAGAGGGTTGAATTCCACCTTGTTACCACCTCTTGCTTCAGATGATGGCAGGGCAGGTTCAGGACTGTTTGCTGGTGCTCCAGTCTTCGGCACGCGGTGGCTGAATGCCGAAAGTGGCCAGCAATTCTTCGGGCCACCGACAGCATCTCTTGCACGCCCCTGTCGTTTTTTAAATAATTCTGAACCACCAAATTCAATGTATGTGCAAAACATGGGACGTGCTGGAATTTGCCCAGATGTAATGCACGCACAATATTGGTGGCGTTGTCCGATGTCACAAATCCCCAGGAGAGTCCAATTGGGGTAAGCCATTCTGCGATGATGTTCCTCAGTTTCCGTAAGAGGTTGTCAGCTGTGTGCCTCTTATGAAAAGCGGTGATACAAAGCGTAGTCTGCCTAGGAACGAGTTGGCGTATGCGAGATGCTGCTACTGGTGAAGCCGCTGCTGTTCTTGCTGCGGGAGGCAATACATTTACCCAGTGGGCTGTCACAGTCATATAGTCCTGAGTCTGCCCTGCTCCACTTGTCCACATGTCCGTGGTTAAGTGGACATTGGGTACAACTGCATTTTTTAGGACACTGGTGACTCTTTTTCTGAGGTCTTTGTACATTTTCGGTATCGCCTGCCTAGAGAAATGGAACCTAGATGGTATTTGGTACCGGGGACACAGTACCTCAATCAAGTCTCTAGTTCCCTGTGAATTAACGGTGGATACCGGAAACATGTTTCTCACCATCCAGGCTGCCAAGGCCTCAGTTATCCGCTTTGCAGCAGGATGACTGCTGTGATATTTTATCTTCCTCGCAAAGGACTGTCGGACAGTCAATTGCTTACTGAAAGTAGTACAAGTGGTCTTCCGACTTCCCCTCTGGGATGACGATCGACTCCCAGCAGCAACAACAGCAGCGCCAGCAGCAGTAGGCGTTACACTCAAGGATGCATCAGAGGAATCCCTGGCAGGAGAGGACTCGTCAGACTTGACAGTGACATGGCCTGCAGGACTATTGGCTTTCCTGTGTAAGGAGGAAATTGACACTGAGGGAGTTGGTGGTGTGGTTTGCAGGAGCTTGGTTACAAGAGGAAGGGATTTAGTGGTCAGTGGACTGCTTCCGCTGTCATCCAAAGTTTTTGAACTTGTCACTGACTTCTGATGAATGCGGTCCAGGTGACGTATAAGGGAGGATGTTCCTAGGTGGTTAACGTCCTTACCCCTACTTATTACAGCTTGACAAAGGCAACACATGGCTTGACACCAGTTGTCCGCATTTGTGTTGAAATAATTCCACACCGAAGAGGTGATTTTTTTTTTGCATTTTGACCAGGCATGTCAATGGCCATATTTGTCCCATGGACAACAGGTGTCTCCCCGGGTGCCTGACTTAAACAAACCACCTCACCATCAGAATCCTCCTTGTCAATTTCCTCCCCAGCGCCAGCAACACACATATCCTCATCCTGGTGTACTTCAACAGTGACATCTTCAATTTGACTATCAGGAACTGAACTGCGGGTGCTCTTTCCAGCACTTGCAGGGGGTGTGCAAATGGTGGAAGGCGCAAGCTCTTCCCGTCCAGTGTTGGGAAGGTCAGGCATCGCAACCGACACAATTGGACTCTCCTTGGGGATTTGTGATTTAGAAGAACGCACAGTTCTTTGCTGTGCTTTTGCCATCTTAACTCTATTAAGATTTCTAGCAGGAGGATGAGTGCTTCCATCCTCAGGTGAAGCTGAACCACTAGCCTTGAACATAGGCCAGGGCCTCAGCCGTTCCTTGCCACTCTGTGTCGTAAATGGTACATTGGCAAGCTTACGCTTCTCCTCAGACGATTTTGATTTAGATTTTTGGGTCATTTTACTGAGCTTTATTTTTTGGGATTTTACATGCTCTCTACTATGACATTGGGCATTGGCCTTGGCAGACAACGTTGAGGGCATTTCATCGTCTCGGCCATGACTAGTGGCAGCATATTCAGCACGAGGTGGAAGTGGATCTTGATCTTTCCCTATTTTATCCTCCACATTTTTGTTCTCCATTTTTTTAATGTGTGGAATTATATGCCAGTAATATATCAATAGCAATGGCCTACTACTATATATACTGCGCACAACTGAAATGCACCACAGGTATGGATGGATAGTATACTTGACGACACAGAGGTAGGTAGAGCAGTGGCCTGCTGTACCGTACTGCTATATATTATATACTGGTGGTCAGCAAACTGTGCAAAACTGAAATGCACCACAGGTATGGATGGATAGTATACTTGACGACACAGCGGTAGGTAGAGCAGTGGCCTGCTGTACCGTACTGCTATATAGTATATACTGGTGGTCAGCAAACTGCAAAACTGAAATGCACCACAGGTATGGATGGATAGTATACTTGACGACACAGAGGTAGGTAGAGCAGTGGCCTACTGTACCGTACTGCTATATAGTATATACTGGTGGTCAGCAAACTGTGCAAAACTGAAATGCACCACAGGTATGGATGGATAGTATACTTGACGACACAGAGGTAGGTAAAGCAGTGGCCTACTGTACCGTACTGCTATATATTATATACTGGTGGACAGCAAACTGTGCAAAACTGAAATGCACCACAGGTATGGATGGATAGTATACTTGACGACACAGAGGTAGGTAGAGCAGTGGCCTACTGTACCGTACTGCTATATAGTATATACTGGTGGTCAGCAAACTGTGCAAAACTGAAATGCACCACAGGTATGGATGGATAGTATACTTGACGGCACAGAGCTAGGTAGAGCAGTGGACTACTGTACCGTACTGCTATATATATAGTTATACAGGTGGTCAGCAAAATTCTGCACTGTCCTCCTACTATATACTACAATGAAGCACAGATATGGAGCGTTTTTCAGGCAGAGAACGTATAATACTGGTGGTCACTGGTCACTAGTCAGCAAAACTCTGCACTGTCCTCCTACTATATAATACTGCTGGTCTCCAGTCCCCACAATAAAGCAATTAGCACACTGAGCACAGATATTTGCAGCACACTGAGCACAGTCAGATATGGAGCGTTTTTCAGGCAGAGAACGTAGATATTTGCACTTGCAGCACACTGAGCACAGATATTTGCAGCACAATTTGCAGCCCACTGAACATAGAAACTGAGAGGACGCCAGCCACGTCCTCTCACGATCATCTCCAATGCACGAGTGAAAAATGACGGCGACGCGCTGCTCCTTATATAGAATACGAATCTCGCGAGAATCCGACCGCGGGATGATGACGTTCGGGCAAGCTCGGGTTAACCGAGCAAGGCGGGGGGATCCGAGTTGCTCGGACCCGTGAAAAAAAAAGGTGAAGTTCGGGCGGGTTCGGAACCCGAGGATCCGAACCCGCTCATCACTATCTAGGAGTGGCACTGCAGTGTCAGATGGGATGGCAGATTTAAAAAATAGTCCCCAAACAGCACATGATGCAAAGCAAAAAAGAGGTGCAATGAGGTAGCTGTGTGACTAAGCTAAGCCGATACAAACACCTGGCCCATCTAGGAGTAGCACTGCAGTTTTCTAGCGAGAGGATAAGTGCTTCCATCCTCATATGAATCTGAACCACTAGCCATGAACATAGGCCAGGGCCTCAGCCGTTCCTTGCCACTCCGTGTCGTAAAATGGCATATTGGCAAGTTTACGCTTCTCATCAGACGCTTTTAATTTTGATTTTTGGGTCATTTTACTGAACTTTTGTAGTATACTTGACGACACAGAGGTAGAGCAGTGGACTACTGTACCGTACTGCTATATATATACTGGTGGTTAGCAAAATTCTGCACTGTCCTCCTACTATATACTGCGCACAACTAAAATGCAGCACAGGTATGGATGCATGGTATACTTGACGACACAGAGGTAGAGCAATGGACTACTGTACCGTACTGCTATATATATATACTGGTGGTCACAGCAAAATTCTGCACTGTCCTCCTACTATATTCTGCGCACAACTAAAATGCAGCACAGGTATGGATGCATAGTATACTTGATGACACAGAGGTAGAGCAATGGACTACTGTACCGTACTGCTATATATATACTGGTGGTCACAGCAAAATTCTGCACTGTCCTCCTACTATATACTGTGCACAGCTAAAATGCAGCACAGGTATGGATGCATAGTATACTTGATGACACAGAGGTAGAGCAATGGACTACTGTACCGTACTGCTATATATATACTGGTGGTCACAGCAAAATTCTGCACTTTCCTCCTACTATATACTGCGCACAACTAAAATGCAGCACAGGTATGGATGCATAGTATACTTGACGACACAGAGGTAGAGCAATGGACTACTGTACCGTACTGCTATATATATACTGGTGGCCACAGCAAAATTCTGCACTGTCCTCCTACTATATACTGCGCACAACTAAAATGCAGCACAGGTATGGATGCATAGTATACTTGACGACACAGAGCTAGAGCAATGGACTACTGTACCGTACTGCTATATATATACTGGTGGTCACAGCAAAATTCTGCACTGTCCTCCTACTATATACTACAATGCAGCACAGATATGGAGCGTTTTTCAGGCAGAGAACGTAGATATTTTCTGCACACTGAGCACAGATATTTGCAAGCACACTGAGCACAGATATTTGCAGCACACTGAGCACAGATATTTGCAGCACACTGAACACAGAAACTGAGAGAACGCAGCCACGTCCTCTCGCTATCATCTCCAAAGCACGAGTGAAAATGGCGGCGACGCGCGGCTCCTTATATAGAATACGAATCTTGCGAGAATCCGACAGCGGGATGATGACGTTCGGGCGCGCTCAGGTTAACCGAGCAAGGTGGGAAGATTCGAGTCTGCCTCGGAACCGTGTAAAATGGGTGAAGTTCGGGGGGGTTCAGATCCCGAGGAACCGAACCCGGTCATCACTAATAAATATATATATATATATATATATAGAAAGACTGTAAGGACCGGCACTCCCCCTCCAAGACTTAGTGCTTAGGTGCCATCTCAGGTAAGGATGGATAATAGACAACAAAGTAAGCGGCACTTTATAAGATACACAATGTGTGTAGTGGTGCAGATAAGTACTAAATTAATCTTATAAATTTTCTCCCGGTGTGGATTATTAAAGTTGGGCGGGCGTGATCAGATGCACTTGGCGGGTTTTCTTTCTCGATATAAGGTATGAATTTTATTATTCTTGTTATTGTTCACCTTGACAAAGGGGCGTTTGGACCCCGAAACGTCGGACCACTTTGTGTGAAATACACTTGACTTTGAAACAGACTTAGGGCTGTAACACACACTCCGGTTTTTCCCGGATGGCAAAAAGCCGGACAAACTTTGTCCGGCTTTTTGCCATCCGGGAGAAACCGGCAGTGTCTGTCACACTGGACGGCTTTGAGCCGTGTGTGACGCTGTGCGCATGCGCAGCATCAGACACGGCTGCAGAAGAAACCGTTGTGTGTGAAAGCTCCCCTTCACACACACGGTTCACTGGCTCCAAAGACGGCCCGGCGGCCGCCCGGCCGCCGGACCCTCCAGTGGTGAGACCCGGCTGCAACCCGGCAGCCGGGCCGGGACCGTGCAGTGTGAAGGGACCCTACCCCTCACACTGTTAACTACAATGCCGGCACGGGAAAAAGCCGTCCGGCTTTTTCCCGGCCGGCAACAACCGTGTAGTGTGTTTTAGCCCTTAGAGTGCCGCTTACTTTGTTGTCTATATATATATATATATATAAAACATATGGAAATTGGTGGCACTCACGCAGACTTGATAAATGCAGGAAGAAGATTCTTTATGGCAAATAAAGAATCTTCTTCCAGAATCTTCTTCCTGCATTTATCAAGTCTGCGTGAGTGCCACCAATTTCCATATGTTTTATATTGTCTATTGCTGACCTGGAGGGCACCGCAGCAAAGGAATATTTTTACTTTTATTTGGAGTGCCTGTAACACTTTGGATATATATATATATATATATATATATATAAACACAATCCCACATACAGTAGAATGCACTCCTCTTCCAATTTAAACAGCATGCCAGGGTGCACAGCATATAGGATTCGGGTAGGTAGGCACTCATCCGGTCTTACAACATAGTAGCTGAATACACCAGTGTAGTTGCAAAGTTTCACAGTTTTAATCCGTCATCAAGCAAAACATGTCATGCTTAGCTTGATAACGTATTAAAACGTTGAAACGGAGTCCACAATGTGGACTACGCAATGTCCACATTACTGGCATTGCAAAGCAGGGGGCGGGGCTACGGTGACGTGATTCAGCGCAAATTGCATCATTACCCCACCAACTTTCCCTCTCACGGCAGATGCGGGCAGCTGGTGGGGTGCCACCAAGTTGCGGGAGACTAGGCCCCTTTTCTGGGTGGCAGGGAGTGCCTCCTGATTTTTCGGCAGCCTCCTGGCCATTTCGGGAGAGTAGGTAAGTATGATTAAAAGGTTAAAGTCAAAAAGTATCACACGCCGCTTAAAATAAGCGGGATGCAATCCTGATTAGGAAGAGGAAAAGAAAAATATAAAGGTGTACAAGGCTGATGTAGTTATAACTCCCTCTCTATGAGTGTGTAAAGTTTTGAAAAAATCTAGTGAAAGTGACCGAATACTCAAATTAAAAATGTTGAAACCAGAGTTATATTAAAAAATAATAGGAAAAGTGGGTGGTGGGCCGTCCAGTATGGCCACTTTTTAGAGCTGCTCCATCTAGTATGGCAAGAATCCTTCTAGAATGGCAAGAATTCTCCCATATCACCCTACCTGCTTGGCTGATTGCTACATTCTCACGCTACCCTACTCCTCATGATCCTTATTAGTTTTGAAGCATCCCCAGAGTCTGGTCAACACCACTCACGGCCAATTTGACTGCCAACACCAAGTTGAAATGAAATTAATAGGAGACGCTGGGCCTAACTATTGAAGCCTCTCCCCTACTACACCTGTTCTGCTGCTTATTCCCCGAGACTCACCTGTCTGGTTCCATCTGCCGACCTGGAGTGGTCTGCCCAACAACTCTTGGGTGTTTCTGTGTGCTGTCATTGTAGAGTGTCCAGATGGTGGAGGCACCCTGATCTTCATTACTGCCTGTCTCCGAGTCCTGGGAGAGCCTGTGCAACCTGGTGGTACGTAATTAGGCTTACCATACCATCCCTTTAGACCAGGACACTCATGTATTATACAGGTTTTGTGGCTGATTAATACCAGGTGAAATTCAGGCTTGAAGTCAGCAGTCACAGAAACTGTAAATTATAGAGGTCCCGGTTTAAAAGGATACTATGGCAAGCATATGTATAATCCCATCTGCTACGCTTTGAGAGTCAGAAAGTATAGCCCCCGTCTCGATCTGTTTTTTCACGGAGGCTTCCCCTGGATTTCTTCCGAACTGGCCCCTCAACAATCTGGACAGTGTGTACTGCGGCGGTTTTACAGCGTGCTGAGGAGACCATTGACTGCTGCTAGATTACGGGGTATAGTAGCTGCTGAGGGATCCCATCTGCTGTCCTCTGTGATTGGCAGTGTGTGAGCTGGTGAATCAGCTAACCTTCTTTCCCGTAGTCTTGCCCTTATGGAGTTGCCAACGGCTGCTTTATTGTGTCCCATCCTCTCTACAGGGACTTTTTGGTGCACCTTTGCTGATGTGCCTGGTACTCTGCCATATGTGCCCTGCTGTGTTGGTCAGCTGGTCCTGGTGTCCCTAGCTTTTGCTGAGAGGAGCAGCTCCTGGGAATCCCTGGTGGTGGCTGCTCGATAATTATTTACCCGATCTTAACTTTGCTTGTTGATCCCGTTTCCCTTCCACTAACACCTATTTAGAAGTCCCTGTTTATCTTCTTTACTTGGATCCATTTAGCCATGCGTGATATTCTTGTTCTCATTTGTTACGAATGATACATGATGCTTAAGCCAATCAGCTCCTAACTGTCATGTGTTTGAAAAAATTACATGGCTGGAGAACCATTTATCATTCATTATGAGTGATAAGAAGACTATCTCTCGTTGATAAATGTGCCCCTTTTTTCCCTCACCACTCCTCCACATGCCTCCTTACCACCACCCCAGCCATCCACACCCACTGAGTCTCCTTACCACCCTTTACCTCTTGCCTGTACCTTCTTCCCCTTCTCTCTCTGCTACCCTGATATGAACAATCCAGGACACTTTGCTTGAGCAAAGGCAGTTGGAGGATCTTGTGCACCTGATCTCTCTGCTCCCTTCATGTGTGGACTTCCATGTCCGGTACCATACATCTCAGTTCTACCGTTGGCCCTGCTGTAGAGCTGTTCCACAATTGTAGTTTCACCTTCATTAAGTTCTGGCTCAGTGTCACCATTTACTACTTAGTATACTTCTCATAGATTACTAATTTGTGATTGATGCACCAAATAGTTTTCCTCCTGTACAACATCGCCATCTAGGGGATATTTTTTTTATTTACTAGCTGTACTATTTTGCACAGTTTTATTACATTCCTCATTGATTGCTCTAATACGCAGTTGTTGTGTGTCCATCTATTATATACTGTATGGTATTTTCTTAGTTATTTATTTAATAGGCTCTTTTGAGTTACTCAAGGAGGACTGTGTTTGTTGGATCTAGTACGATTACTGGGGGCAGATTTGTGAAAAATACTATGGTGCCCTCCCTCACACAATCTCAGGGTTTCTGTTGAGACATACTGTTGATACAGTAGTTATTTTCCAAAGTACCATTTATTCCTCACAGGGGGTCACTACTGGATGGTGATAATCATTAGCTACTTCACAGGTGACTTCCTGGAGCAACCTACAGTAGTAGCATCTCCTATTATTGCCCCCTTTTTGCTATATGCTCACTGGAGTTCTAAGGGTTTATTGCAATTTATATTTTGTTTATTATTTCTCCCAATATCCGTCTCCTTTTGTCTATTGCTTTCTTCACGTATAATGTACAGTACTGCATGCTATTCTCCAAGGATCATAGTGCGCATTTCAATAGCAGGCTGTAATATATGATATTGCAATTGTCAGGGCTGTTTCTAGCCAATTTGGCTCCCAGTGCGAGATTTAAAAATGCGCTCCCCTCCCCATTGATATAAAAAAAAATGTGCCCCCCATAGACATAAAAAGAAAAAGCAAGGCGTGCGCTCTCCCGGCAAGGGTGTGTGGTCTCATTAAAATGGGCGTGGGTTTATTAAATTGGGCGTGGCCTAATCTGAAAAGACTACCCTAAACTCCAGTTGTTGACCTTGCACCAACAGATCACGGCCACCCCAGGGAAAATATATATATATATATATATATATATATCTAGAGAAGATAGAGTAATGGGGGGCGCCAATAGTGCATTAAAAGATGACAATTTATTGACACTTGTATCTTTGATTTTAAAATGAATGTATCAGCGGTGATTATACCGCCATCTTTGGTACGCTTACTTTTTTAGACCTGTGTTTTATGATGTGTCAATAAATTGTCATCTTTTAATGCACTATTGGCGCCCCCCATTATTCTATCTTCTCTAGACATAATCTTTCCCCATTGGGAGACGGGAGAACGGGGTGGACGACAGCTGATCTAAACGGCAGTGTGCAGCCAGATTATTTGGAGACTTTGGGGTAGGAAATTGGAAAAAATCCTGCCGCACCCCCTGGACTGCTGCAACAGGTAGGTAAATAGGGGATGTCACACAATCTCCGGAATCACAAATGTACAGAAAGAAAGATTTTACCACCTAAACGCGCTGTCCAGTCGAATTGCCCAACATAGACATAAATGGGAGTACCCCAGCATTGAGGGGTGAATGTTCAATGTCGTGGATGGGGTAGGTTAAATGTTCGTGTGTGTTTCTTTTCAAATCCACTGGCGGAATGTCTATATCGGGAGAGTCCTTCAAGCAAGTGGGCCTAATCTTGAGGTGATGTCAGATCCTCTCAGCGATCGTCATACAGGGCCCTCCTGAAGGGTAAATCCTCAGTGTGTTGCGGGTTTATAGAAAATAAATGGAGAGACCATATAGTATAATACGTTTTGATGTATCATGAGCATAAATCTCCCCCCTTTCGCAATTATCGTTAGTAATCGCCCTACAAATGGATATATCTGCAACTGGTCAGTATAGTGCCACACACCTTCTACAAATAGTGACACCCAAGCGGTAGTGCAAGAAAGCGGTGGGATTAAATCAATTACCAGAAAAAGCAATAAATAGGCATAGATCTCCTCTCTTCACAATTGTCACAAGTGGTTGCCCTTCTCCAACTAATAACACCCAAGCGATGGTGCAATGAAACGGTAGAATTAAATCAATTACCTGAATAAGCAACAAGTGGGCATAAATCTCCTCTCTTCACAGTTATCACGGGTGGTCGCCCTTCAAGTAGGTATATCCCGATATGTGGTGGGTTTATGCAAAGAAGTATAGAGACCACATAACGTAATTCATTTTAATAATCACACACTAAAACAGACATATGTACAATGATCCCCCATGGAATCCAGAATGGTAAAACCAAAAAAATTACCAAAGCGCAAAAAATATATAAAAACTTCTCTTTAAAAAGACACTAATGGGGTAGCCTAGATGGCAGTAGAATTCACTCAATTACCAGAAATACAGAGTAAGTGTGCTCAAATACTCTGGAGGTGTGAGGGATGATATGCTCCCAGTCGGCACTCCGGAATCGCTCCCTGGACTTCTCACCTCATCTGATAGCTGAAGAACGCTCTGTCACCGCTGCTTCCCCTCCACCAACGCGTTTCGACTTGCAGTCTTTCTCAAGGTGAAGGGATAAGGTAAGTGCTGTGTTTTTATAACAAAAGGTCCCAGTCCTTCCCACAAAGGGGAGGGGACCGGAAATTAATTATAAAACATTCCAAAGGATATTTAGTATAGTGCTGGGACGTAAATGATATATATAATACAATAACAAATGTTGTCAAATGTTTTCTTAACAGCTTCATGTTGGAAAGGTTACGGTATAAGTGTATAAAACCTTAATTCCTAGCTTGCGTTCCAACCTCTTGGAACGCAAGTTGCTTTCCGGCTGAAGTCCGGTCCGGCACTTAAAGGGTCATCACAGTCTCAGATGTCCATACTCTATAGGGCTGGGGCCGCGCGCAGGAAACTTTCGTCACTCCCGAGTGACAGGAAAGAGCAGAGGAGGGGAAGTCCTTTACCTCCCGCCTCCCACGCCGGGTCCGGAAACGCAATGCGTTCCAAAGCCCGGAAGTCAAAGCCAGCCCTCCGTCATCGTGAAGAGAAGAAAGGGGGCATGGCTAAAGTCCGGCTTCTGCTGCATACAATGCGCTCTAGAGTAAAAGGCTGCCTGTCTTCCAGGCACCCATTGATGTATAGGGCAAAAACCCTCCAGGTTCCAGGAAATAAAAAATACCTAACATAGGGTTATAAAACTTATAAAACATAAAAGCATGCAATCGATACTTTTGACAAGGAGTGTGTATTTTCCCTAAAAATAGCTCTAGGGGAAGGTATGGAGACAAAATATGAAACCCTGAACAAGATTTCTAATGGGGACAGGAGGGAAGGGAAGGGATGGTGAGGTTATAAGAACCATTTCATCTCAAAATCCAAATTAAGGCCTCTAGGAATCAGAGTGCTTAAATTAAAGATGGTTTCCATTTCCTTTCGTGCCAGTCTTTCTTCAGTATCGTTTTTTCTCCAATTATTTTGAATGGAGTGGATTCCACAGAAGGAGACTAAATGAGCAATATTGCATTGATGTTCGTGCTTGAAATGGACTGACAGTCCATGTGTGATGAGTCCTTTCTTAATGTTACGCAGATGTTCGCTTGTTCTTTCCTTTAGTTTGCGTGTAGTCCTGCCAACGTATTGTTTTTTACAAATACATTCTAGTAGATAAACTACGTTTTTACTGTCGCAGGTAATAAAATCATTCATAGGAAATTCTTTAAAGTTGGCAGTGGAAATATACTTTGTGATTGCAGCATTGGTGCCCTTACAGCTTCTACACATTTGACAGGACCCGCAGCGATAGAAGCCTTTTGATTTAATAGGGTTCTTCCCTTTCCTTGTGTCCAACATACTGGAGACCACCTTAGATCGTATGTTGTCTGCTCTCCGATAGACAAACCTCGGTTTTTCGGTAATATACTCTCGCAAAATGGGGTCTTGTAACAGCACATTCCAATGTTTTCTTATGATGGATTCAAGATCTTTATATTGACTGTTATATTTGGTGATAAACGTGACCCCGGGTTTCCCTTTGCTTGGTTTTGTCTTTTTACTGGTATTACTGATGGTGGTGTCTATGTTGGTGGTAATCATATCCTCCCTATTCTCGTTCTCATATTGTAGAAAGGTCTCCGCCACCTTATTTTCTTTGTACCCCTTATTCAGAAAGTGTTTCTTAAGGGTGGATCCTTGTAGGCGGTAGTCCTCTATCCTAGAGCAGTTCTTCCGGACTCTGTAGAACTGGCTCTTAGGTACCGATGTCAACCAGTTGGGATGGTGGTTACTGGAAAAGGGTTTAAAGGAGTTACAATCCGTGGGTTTGACGTATGTTCTGGTCTCCAATTTTCCATCCTGAATGAAGATAGTGAGATCCAGAAAATTAATTTGTTCTTGATTGTGAACAAATGTAAGTTTGATGTTTTTATTACTAGAATTAAGATGTTCACAAAATTGGTCTAACGAATTGTGATCGCCTCTCCAGATAAAGAGGATATCATCAATATATCTAACCCATAGTACCAGGCTTGCCCCCATGTTATGGCCCCCGAAGACAGACTCTTCTTCCCAGTGGGCCATAAACAAGTTGGCATAACCGGGGGCAAACCTGGTACCCATGGCAGTCCCATGTTGTTGTAGATAAAATGTGTCATCGAAACTGAAAAAAATGTTCGTTAGTATTAGTTCAATCCCCTCCAAAATTAAGGTCTTTAAATCCTCATTGAGGTTTTCTCGATTCAAGAAAAAGGATGTTGCCTCGATCCCATGTTTATGGTCAATGACCGTATAGAGAGAGGTCACATCCGCAGTGACTAAAATTAAATCTGTATTCCATGGTACCTTACTCAATTGTAGGATTACTGAAGTTGAATCCTTTAGGTGGGAGGGGGTTTTCTGAATCAGGGGTTGCAGCAGATGGTCGATATACTGGGAGAGGTTAGAGGTCAAAGAGTCTGTACCGGCAATTATAGGTCTCCCTGGTGGGTGTTCTTCATCTTTGTGAATTTTTGGGAGAGTATACATCACCGGGATGGATGGATGTGTAATGTCCATATATTTCCGTTCATTTTCCGTTATAACCTTCCTCCGTTCGTATTTCTCCAGTAAAAGGTTAAGTTTCTTTTTTATTCCTTCCGTGGGGTTCCCCCGTAGTTTTTTATACGTCTTCCCATCATTAAGCTGTCTCTCAATTTCCATTTTATATTCCTCCACATTTTGTATGACCACAGATCCGCCCTTATCGGCTGGTTTTATAACGATAAGTTTATTATTACGCAAATCCTTAAGGGCTTTCCTTTCCTTGTAGTTAAGATTCTGTTTCTCTACGTCTTTAAAGGGTGTATTCTCAATTTCATCCTTGACGATTTTTTCGAAGGTTTCAATGAAGCACCCTTTCTTATGCATTGGAAAGAAGATTGACTTCGGTTTGAATTGGGTGGGGTTGATGTTTTCTGAATCTGGAGTGGATTGTTGTTCATGGAAGAATTTTTTCAAAGTGAGCTTCCTAACGAATTTCTGGAGGTCCACATATGCCCCAAAGCGGTCCATCTGGCTTGACGGTGCATATTTTAGTCCTTTTTTGAGTACATTCTCTTCGTCTTTCATTAATGTGTGATGACTCAAATTGAAGATTTTAATGTGCTCCATGTGTTCCTCTTCCACTGAGGTCCTCAAACTAATATTTTCTTTCTGGAGAGCTATTCTATTTCGTTTTTTTCTTCTTTTTTTGGTCTTATAAATTTTTACACATCCATCCATCCCGGTGATGTATACTCTCCCAAAAATTCACAAAGATAAAGAACACCCACCAGGGAGACCTATAATTGCCGGTACAGACTCTTTGACCTCTAACCTCTCCCAGTATATCGACCATCTGCTGCAACCCCTGGTTCAGAAAACCCCCTCCCACCTAAAGGATTCAACTTCAGTAATCCTACAATTGAGTAAGGTACCATGGAATACAGATTTAATTTTAGTCACTGCGGATGTGACCTCTCTCTATATGGTCATTGACCATAAACATGGGATCGAGGCAACATCCTTTTTCTTGAATCGAGAAAACCTCAATGAGGATTTAAAAACCTTCATTTTGGAGGGGATTGAACTAATACTAATGAACAATTTTTTCAGTTTCGATGACACATTTTATCTACAACAACATGGGACTGTAATGGGTACCAGGTTTGCCCCCAGTTATGCCAACTTGTTTATAGCCCACTGGGAAGAAGAGTCTGTCTTCGGGGGCCATAACATGGGGGAAACCTGGTACTATGGGTTAGATATATTGATGATATCCTCTTTATCTGGAGAGGCGATCACAATTCGTTAGACCAATTCTGTGAACATCTAATTCTAATAATAAAAACATCAAACTTACATTTGTTCACAATCAAGAACAAATTAAATTTTCTGGATCTCACTATCTTCATTCAGGATGGAAAATTGGAGACCAGAACATACGTCAAACCCACGGATTGTAACTCCTTTATACCCTTTTCCAGTAACCACCATCCCAACTGGTTGACATCGGTACCTAAGAGCCAGTTCTACAGAGTCCGGAAGAACTGCTCTAGGATAGAGGCCTACTGCCTACAAGGATCCACCCTTAAGAAACACTTTCTGAATAAGGGGTACAAAGAAAATAAGGTGGCGGAGACCTTTCTACAATATGAGAACGAGAATAGGGAGGATATGATTACCACCAACATAGACACCACCATCAGTAATACCAGTAAAAAGACAAAACCAAGCAAAGGGAAACCCAGGGTCACGTTTATCACCAAATATAACAGTCAATATAAAGATCTTGAATCCATCATAAGAAAACATTGGAATGTGCTGTTACAAGACCCCATTTTGCGAGAGTATATTACCGAAAAACCGAGGTTTGTCTATCGGAGAGCAGACAACATACGATCTAAGGTGGTCTCCAGTATGTTGGACACAAGGAAAGGGATGAACCCTATTAAATCAAAAGGCTTCTATCGCTGCGGGTCCTGTCAAATGTGTAGAAGCTGTAAGGGCACCAATGCTGCGATCACAAAGTATATTTCCACTGCCAACTTTAAAGAATTTCCTATTAATGATTTTATTACCTGCGACAGTAAAAACGTAGTTTATCTACTAGAATGTATTTGTAAAAAACAATACGTTGGCAGGACTACACGCAAACTAAAGGAAAGAACAAGCGAACATCTGCGTAACATTAAGAAAGGACTAATCACACATGGACTGTCAGTCCATTTCAAGCATGAACATCAATGCAATATTGCTCATTTAGTCTCCTTCTGTGGAATCCACTCCATTCAAAATAATTGGAGAAAAAACGATACTGAAGAAAGACTGGCACGAAAGGAAATGGAAACCATCTTTAATTTAAGCACTCTGATTCCTAGAGGCCTTAATTTGGATTTTGAGATGAAATGGTTCTTATAACCTCACCATCCCTTCCCTCCTGTCTCCATTAGAAATCTTGTTCAGGGTTTCATATTTTGTCTCCATACCTTCCCCTAGAGCTATTTTTAGGGAAAATACACACTCCTTGTCAAAAGTATCGATTGCATGCTTTTATGTTTTATAAGTTTTATAACCCTATGTTAGGTATTTTTTATTTCCTGGCACCTGGAGGGTTTTTGCCCTATACATCAATGGGTGCCTGGAAGACAGGCAGCCTTTTACTCTAGAGCGCATTGTATGCAGCAGAAGCCGGACTTTAGCCATGCCCCCTTTCTTCTCTTCACGATGACGGAGGGCTGGCTTTGACTTCCGGGCTTTGGAACGCATTGCGTTTCCGGACCCGGCGTGGGCGGCGGGAGATACAGGACTTCCCCCCCTCTGCTCTTTCCTGTCACTCGGGAGTGACGAAAGTTTCCTGCGCGCGGCCCCAGCCCTATAGAGTTTGGACATCTGAGACTGTGATGACCCTATAAGGGCCGGACCGGACTTCCACCGGAAGCAACTTGATTTCCAAGAGGTTGGAACGCAAGCTAGGAATTAAGGTTTTATACACTTATACCGTAACCTTTCCAACATGAAGCTGTTAAGAAAACGTTTGACAACATTTGTTATTGTATTATATATATCATTTACGTCCCAGCACTATACTAAATATCCTTTGGAATGTTTTATAATTAATTTCCGGTCCCCTCCCCTTTGTGGGAAGGACTGGGACCTTTTGTTATAAAAACACAGCACTTACCTTATCCCTTCACCTTGAGAAAGACTGCAAGTCGAAACGCGTTGGTGGAGGGGAAGCAGCGGTGACAGAGCGTTCTTCAGCTATCAGATGAGGTGAGAAGTCCAGGGAGCGATTCCGGAGCGCCGACTGGGAGCATATCATCCCTCACATCTCCAGAGTATTTGAGCACACTTACTTTGTATTTCTGGTAATTGAGTGAATTCTACTGCCATCTAGGCTACCCCATTAGTGTCTTTTTAAAGAGAAGTTTTTATATATTTTTTGCCCTTTGGTAATTTTTTTGGTTTTACCATTCAGGATTCCATGGGGGATCATTGTACATATGTCTGTTTTAGTGTGTGATTATTAAAATGTATTTCGCTATGTGGTCTCTATACTTTTTTGCATAAACCCACCACATATCGGGATATACCTACTTGAAGGGCGACCACCCGTGACAACTGTGAAGAGAGGAGATTTATGCTCACTTGTTGCTTATTCTGGTAATTGATTTAATTCTACCGTTTCATTGCACCATCGCTTGGGTGTTATTAGTTGGAGAAGGGCAACCACTTGTGACAATTGTGAAGAGAGGAGATCTATGCCTATTTATTACTTATTCTGGTAATTGATTTAATCCCACCACTTTCTTGCACTACCGCTTGGGTGTCACTATTTGTAGAAGGTGTGTGGCACTATACTGACCAGTTGCAGATATATCCATTTGAAGGGCGATTACTAACGATAATTGCGAAAGGGGGGAGATTTATGCTCATGATACATCAAAACGTATTATACTATATGGTCTCTCCATTTATTTTCTATAAACCCGCAACACACTGAGGATTTACCCTTCAGGAGGGCACTGCATGACGATCGCTGAGAGGATCTGACATCACCTCAAGATTAGGCCCACTTGCTTGAAGGACTCTCCCGATAGAGACATTCCGCCAGTGGATTTGAAAAGAAACACACACGAACATTTAACCTACCCCATCCACGACATTGAACATTCACCCCTCAATGCTGGGGTACTCCCATTTATGTCTATGTTGGGCAATTCGACTGGACAGCGCGTTTAGGTGGTAAAATCTTTCTTTCTGTATATTTGGAGACTTTACCTGTTTCAATTTGGATCTAACAATCTGGACTTGGACAATCTGGACAGACATTCTCTATTTAAACCCGGTTTGCGCTCACACCTCCAATTCTTTTTCCATATATATATATATATATATATATATATAGATATATATATACATACAATTCTCCTCCAGCCGGCACTCCGCAGTTACCTCCGCTATGCTGCGCCCGGTGCCCGTCCCGGCTAATGCATTTAGCCACGTACACTCCACTGTCTGGCGGCATTCCCTGGGATGAAATAAATTCTCCACAACGTGTAATACACGTTGTGGAGAATTTATTTCAGCCCAGGGAGTGCTGCCAGACATTGGAGTATATATGTATATATATACATATATATATATATATAATGCCATACACCGCAATGCCCTTGATACATTAAATCCCCATTTTACACATTACGCAGGCAAGTGTCCCCATTTTACACATTACGGCAAGCAAGTGTCCCCATTTTACACATTACGGCAAGCAATTGTCCCAATTTTACACATTACGGCAAGCAAATGTCCCAATTTTACACATTACGGCAAGCAAGTGTCCCCATTTTACACATCACAGCAGGCAAGAGTCCCCATTTTACACATTACGCAGGCAAGTGTCCCCATTTTACACATCACAGCAGGCAAGAGTCCCCATTTTACACATCACGTCAGGCAAGTGTCCCCATTTTACACATCATGGCTGGCAAGAATCCCCATTTTACACATCATGGCAGGCAAGAGTCCCCATTTTACACATTATGGCAGGCAAGAGTCCCCATTTTACACATCACGTCAGGCAAGAGTTCCCATTTTACACATTAAGCAGGCAAGTGTCCCCATTTTACACATTACGCAAGCAAGTGTCCCCATTTTACACATTACGCAGGCAAGTGTCCTCACTTTACACATTACGCAGGCAAGTGTCCCCATTTTACACATTACACAGGCAAGAGTCCCCATTTTACACATTAGGCAGGCAAGTGTCCCCTTTTTACACATCATGGCAGGCAAGAGTCCCCATTTTACACATCACGTCAGGCAAGAGTCCCCATTTTACACATCACGTCAGGCAAGAGTCCCCATTTTACACATTACGCAGGCAAGTGTCCCCATTTTACACATTACGCAAGCAAGTGTCCCCATCTTACACATTACGCAGGCAAGTGTCCCTACTTTACACATTATGCAGGCAATTGTCCCCATGTTACACATTACACAAGCAAGAGTCCCCATTTTACACAATAGGCAGGCAACTGTCCCCATTTTACACATTACGCAGGTAAGAGTCCCCATTTTACACATTAGGCAGTCAAGTGTCAAGTGGGGGGGGGAGAGGAAGGGAGAGGGAGGGGGAGAGAGACTTACTTACATTTGCAGAGGTTCTTCCTGCTATTCGGCCCGCCTCTCCCTCCTTGCGCTGGCCGCCTCTCCCTCCTTGCACCCTCCACCTCGTCCTTCTAGTAGCTTGGCTCCCCCTCCTCTTGTCATCGGTTCTCCGCTCGGGAGGCAGAGTTTTGTGGAATGACGTGATTGCGTCGTGATGTCATGACGCAACCGCCTCATTCCACGAAACTCCGCCCCCCGAGCGGTGTACTCGGGAAGATGGAGGAGGGAGAAGCAAGGACCAGCAGAAGTGCCACGGTGGGCGCCCCATGCGGGTGCATGGCTCGCCCGCCTCAAGAAACGGCACTGGCAATTGTTTACTTGACTGAGCTAATAATTCTAATTGCCTGCTGTCATTGCCAATTACAGAAGGCATTTCTACAACTACGAGAATGGGTAATCGTAGACCCCCAACACAAAAATACTTACCCACCATTTCATCCCCAGTATCCTCTGGGTCCGAGGGTGGCATTTCACCTACTAATTCTAAGGGTTAAAATCCCCACCTCAGCCAATAATGCTAAAGCAGGCTGAGGGCTGCCTAAGCCTGAAGCCATATAAGCGCCCTGGTTTTTTGTGACTAATGGGTTAAAGACAGGGCAGTGCTAGCTTAGTGATGTCATTTTGGGTCAGGTGCTTTTGTCTGCCTATTAGTGAGATTGTAGGAGAAGGGTATAATACAGTACTTATAGACATGTCCGGGGGTGCCATCTTTCTATTTGCCATTTGTTAGTCTCTCCCACCCACCCTGCAATTTTTTCACTTTGATTTTTGGTTCGCTGTTTTGGCTTCTATTTCCTTATAGTAGTTGGCTTTGACAACCAGTTGGGAGGAAAGTCGCTACCAGCCAGCGGTCAAAAGCTTGCATAAGTGGTCATTGTGGGGCACCCCCTTTTGGCAAGACGGCGAGTATGTCCTTCCCCTGCGTGTGGACTACGGACGTTCCCGTGCGGTTTCGTCCATACCTCTGCTAGAGTAAAGGGTGGTGAGTCCTACACAATGCGGGTTATGCTTAAGGAGGCAGTGGTAAGTCCCCTCCTAGGTTATTTGATATTATTCTAGTTGACTGGTGCTGGTGAGTTGGTAGCGCCTTTCTTTGCCATCCTCCAATACATAGTTAAAATTAGGTCATGAAACAATAAATACCTGTGGACCTTTTTAAATCTATGATACAAATTAATTTGATGGGTGTGGAAGCGCCCACGCCTCACCAAACAAAAGAAATTCCTATGTTTGGAGCACTCTTTTTGATAATATTATATATAGATGGATGAAAATTGTATTTAGTTTAAAACTTAGCTTTTATTAATCAAATACTCAACTAAAAATTAATGACAGGGGTGTACTAGAAATATCAATTAATTCCCCTTCTAAACAGTGGTAAAAATATAAATAAATGAGAGCAAATACTATCGTATTGAAATTATGTATTTGGCTCAAAAATTGATGACAAGAAAATGATGTTTCAATCTGTGCCCACTGAGAAAATATTTATTATAGTTTTCCAGCATTAGCCATATTCTCCTCTAGGAGCAATCCTGATGTGGGCAATTTCAGTACACAACTTTAATGCTTTCTTATGATTTAATGATACCAACACAAATGTGTTCTAATCTGTCACTGTGGTCCTTTTCATTTTCGGACTCTGGCTCAGGCCCAAGTGGCGCATTTAGGACCTTGCAAGGCTTATAAGCATCAGGGCCCATCTAACACCACGACGGGGTCTTCAGCCAGTGAGCCAGATTTACTTTTTTCCGTGACACAGTCGACGGTCCTACTCTCATCTTTCCTCCGCTCATGGATGAGGTTAGACAGCAGATGGGACTAGCAGACTAGAGTGTCACTATTTATTTATTTATTTTTTCCACTATCCATGCCAGTGTAAACCAATTTTTTCTTTTCTACTGTCCAAGACACATCACAATATGATCTTGCTTTTTCAAATTCTCTATGCAATAATTGATTTTTGAATACAGTTAATTAATAAATTGTACAGGATTCTTAAAGTATATGATGTGGTTTGTTACAACATGATTAGAGTGTGGTCTTTTACAAATGGTGGCTATGTAAGATATCTGTATCTGTTACATCATCTGCTGACTTAAACATCAGTGTGTCAGGTTTTTGGCTTAAAGATACAAATGAACCAAAATGTAGACAGAGTGTTCAGCATAGTATAATTGCAACTATGTATTCCTCATTTGTCTATACACAGACATGGATAGAAATTTTTCTCTTGCAGGGAAGGGCTGTAAGTTTTTGATGTAAAAAAACTACTGTGAAGTATGGGGAGAAGTCGATCCTATATGCATAGTATTACCTATACCGCCAGGTGAAATTCAGATATGTATTATTAGATTGGACCTTATATGAGATTATTAAGGTGAATATCTAAAGATTAAGCAAAAAAATTCTTTGGAATAACCTTTCTGATTGTATGTAAGAATATATATCACCAATATCACTACTGCTGCTTATTTGATAAGTTTGATGGATTACCATCATTTTCTTGTCATCAATTTTTGAGCCAAATACATAATTTCAATACAATAGTATTTGCTCTCATTTATTTATATTTTTACCACTGTTTAGAAGGGGAATTAATTGATATTTCTAGTACACCCCTGTCATTAATTTTTAGTTGAGTATTTGATTAATAAAAGCTAAGTTTTAAACTAAATACAATTTTCATCCATCTATATATAATATTATCAAAAAGAGTGCTCCAAACATAGGAATTTCTTTTGTTTGGTGAGGCGTGGGCGCTTCCACACCCATCAAATTAATTTGTATCTGGTACACTATTCCTGGGAGCACCTCCAACGTAAGAACAGCTGCCCATTGGGGCTCAATTCGCTTCTGTTTAGTTGGTTTTCATGATTTAGTCATCTAATTATACTCAGTCTGGTGCAGGGTAAATCCAGTTTTGCGACCTTTTTAAATCTAGCAGTTGGTGTCCGTGTCGTTATTTCTTAGTGCTAAGCTAGTTTAAGTATATATATAGATATATATATATATATATATAGATACACACAGCCATACCACATTGGAGATGCCCAATTCCGCCCGATCTTGGAAGCCAAGCAGTGTTGGGCCCAGCCAGTACATAGATGGGGAACCATCATGGAAGACTGGGTGCTGTATTTTGGAAGAGGAATATGAGGGTGTCCTACATCTCTGCTACACTCTAACCTCTTTCCTATTACCTATGGGAACTTTGGTGTTCTAGAGGCGATGCTAATGTGTTGAATATACACATAATCATTTATAACAGAATCATTTATAATGGCCTTGAAAGGTCCACAGATTTCGGATTTCCTGTCGTAATTCTATTCCCCGATTTTTAATGTCATGTTATTTACAACCACTTCCCATTTTTCAAGGTATTTAAAAAAAATAAATAAATATATATATATATATATATATATATACACACACACATTTATATATACATATAAGATCTATATATATGATAATACATATGCATCTAGATTTTGTGCTTTGGAATTAGCTTTATACATAAAAATATTTTCTATATGCATTGTCCTATGCCTAATATACCCTAAGGTTATGAACCTAATATAATGAAGCTGCAAGATATATCTAAGTACTTTTCCTAAACTACAAACTCTCTTCCTATCTTTGTTCTCGGACTGTGAGCACTGTATCACTATGAACCATCACATCAAAGATGGCCGCCGAGACTACATAGCTATACAAGGGATGTCTGCTATCAGATCTGCTCCAAGAAAATGGCCACCGCCCGTATGTCACAGACGATTGGACACCCAGAGCCCACCTGATGCGGTGACAGAGCGAGCGCAGCTACCCATGGACATTGGAGTTCCGTGATCCGTACCCGGCGCGTGCGCACTAGAGACTGTCCGACGCCGGAAGTGAGGCGCACGTGACGTCACCCACGATCCGGACAGGAAGTCCGGGATCATTAACTTTTATTAGCTTTTAACAGATTTTAGTGCATCAGAAGGGGGTCTTTTTACAGCAGTTTGCACAGCACAGTGGCACTGCTGGAGAGGAACCTCTGATATTAAATTTTGACAAATATAAGAAAGTGTCTCACCTTTGAACTGATAATTGACAGAATGTGATGTAGGAATCACTACCTCATTAGTACATGTATATAAAGAAGAGCTGTCCCACTGACCTACCACCCCTTGATGAAGTCCAGATAGGACGAAACGCGTTGGGGCCTACCAGGCATAACCCATCCTCTCAAGTTAAGATATTTATTTATTTATTTGCGTTGATTTTTTTACGCTAATTTTTAACATTAGTAATTTGGTCCTCTTGTTTTACATCAATTTATTGTATTTTTTGTATGGATTTTGTGTACTTTTATTTAGCTCCAGAGACATTTTCATTAATTTCTATTAGTTTTTTTTATATGTGGCTCTGAGATTTAATCTTACTGGTGCTAATTGTATTTGATTAAATTATATATGACTTTTTAACTTAGCCTCCTACAATTTATATGACACCATTGGTCGCTTAGAAACGCCTTATCCATTTTTTTAATATATATATATATATATATATATATATATATATATATATATGTTTAAGTGTGTCACAATAAAGCGGCTTAAAAGGTTATAACTATATTAATGTCCTTATTAGATAAGAAATTTGAAGGCCTACATGCCAGATTAGATGCATCATTAGCCAGAATAGATACGAAGTAGAGCTGTACAGGCTCTGATCTCAGGTGGTGACTCAGCGCTACCTTGAGAAAGACCCAAATTAAAAGGGTTGAAACGCGTTGGTTCATTGTGTCAGAAAGTCCAGGTTTCCAGAGCTGTCCTGGCGGTGCTGAGCGGAAGCCAGATCGATTTTCTTTCATGAGTTTGCCTACCCGGGTGGACCTCTTTTGGACAAGTAATAAGAACTGTTATTGAGAACTGCTTACCATCAGTTCTCCATCATATCTGGTAATTGTTCAGTCCCTCAGGGACACCACTGTGGAACATTAGAGCGATTCATGTTGTCATATTTGTGTATATTGTAATAAAACATATTGTACTGCACATGAAAGTTTTATGTTTTCTTCCCACATGTGGAGTGGATGATATGCAATACTCGATGTGGATGGAAAGATTTATGGAGCATCTATAAGGAATGTATATTTCCATTTGATTTCCTTGTGTGATGGTAGCACAATAATAGGTAGCGCCCAATTTAGCAGGATCAGATTTTCACGTCTTTCTGTATTTTCAAAAGTGTTTTGAAGAGTCACTTTTTCCTGATTTCTGCTTTATAAGGCTGCCTTCACTTATCTGCGCAGGGATTTATTACCTTAAGTATTTTCGTTGCAATTTCTCCCTGTCCACGCTGCTGTACTGGCTGCTGGGCTGTGATGTGTCATGTCCTGTGACTGCTGTGCTGTGTCGTTCCACTGATTGTGTCCAGTGGCTGCTGCTGTGTCCATCCACTCCCTATATCCATCTACTCAAGTGGCTGTGTTGTGTCCAGCGGCTGTTGTGCTGTGTCCATCCACTCCCCGTGTCTATCCACTCAAATGGCTGTGCTGTGTCCAGTGACTGCTGTGTTGTGTCCATTGATTATAGTGCTGCTGACGTATCTGTAAAGTGTTCATACACTCCAAAGCTGCTGGCATATAAGTCCAGTGTCCATCCCAAAAAAGTTTTTTTTTAAAGTTAAACTAAATAATTATTTTTTTAAGTAGAAAAATTAAAATCTTAAGTTGGCAAAAAGTTGAAAAAAGTAAAAAAATAAAAAAATGTTGTACTACTTGTGTGTGCTGTACCCCTTTACTGTGTTCACATAACATATAAGCTGACCTATATGTCCAGTGTCCATACACTCCAGTGCTGCTGATGTACTGTATCTGTCCAGTGTCCATACACTCCAGTGCTGCTGACATATCTGTCCAATGTCCATCCATTGTCCAGTGTTCATACACCCCAGTGCTATTGACGTATTTGTCCAATGTCCATGCACTCCAGTGCTGCTGATGTATTTGTTCATTGTCCACATAAAAAAGTTTAAAAAAGTTTTAAAAGTTGTAATTTTTTTTTTCAATAAATACTATAATAGTTTTTTTTCATACAACTTATGTGTGGTGTTGGTGCTGTACCACTCTGTGTTCACATAACATATAAGTACTGTGACTCCGCATGCTATACTCCACTGTGTTCACATAACAAAAGTACTGCGACTCCACAGTGAGTTGTGATTTTTGAAAAAAGTAAATAAATAATACTACTAAACTATAATTCATTTTGTACAACTTGTGTGTGTGTGTGTGTGTGTGTGTGTGTGTGTGTGTGTTTGTGTTTATCATGATGATCATTTTAGAAAAGAGCAGGAGCAGCAATCAAATACTAGTGCTGCGGCTGCTGCCAGCAGTCCTTCAACGTCATCTACTAATGCTGATGCCCAAGACCAGAGAGGGTTTAGGTCAGGGCATTTGAAATTAAAAAAAACAACATTTTATATTTGTAAATAAAAAAAAAAACCTCTAAAAAAGGGAACATTTTGTATCAAAAAACATAAAATTGCCAACATACCATTCACTACATGCAGTGGCAAGGAAAGGCTCAGGCCTTGTCCTTTATGAGTGGTGGTTCTGCAATTGCCAGTGTGGCATCTTCTTCTGCCTCTCTTGTTGACAATGCAAGCCCTTCTCACTCATTGTAGAAGAGATGTCAAAAAAAATTAAACTGGAAAATCAGTGCTAAAAAAGTAAAAACACTAAGGCAGTAGAACAAAATGTGTGCTCAGAAGCACACATCCATGGGGAAAGCCTAAGTGTATCCATGAGTGGTATGTGTGAGCCCAACCTTACTGATACTGTATCAGTAAGGTGACGTAGCTGGTGACGTAGAAATTGAGCATGCCACAGTGGAAGTGCAGGAGGATGAGGATGGGATTTTTGTGTAGCTGACGCTGGCACTAATGAGGATGTTGAGGATGAGGATGTTGTTTCTGTAAGTCAGGCACCAGTGAAAGCACTTCTTGCTGTGATAAGAAGGCCATTGTCATGCCTGGGCATATGACCAAAAACATTTGTCTAGCCATCTGAAGTGTTTACAAAGCAGCATTTACTAGAGGTTGGGACCATAACCATCTAGGAACCTCCTCCCTGTTACCAACCAGCAGTCCAGCATCAGCTAGCTACCTTCTCTCATCTAGATGCCAGCACCTTAAATCTCCACCGCCAACACCTTCATCATCAGTATCCTCACTATTGATCGGAAGTTGTCTTGCATCCAATTTGATAAGGTTAGGTTACTCCTCCCCTATCCAGCATTCCTCAGAAGAATCCTTGACTACTAGTAGTTTCAAACAACAATTAACTGTTAAACAATCCTTTGTGAAACGAAGCAAGTATGACAACTGTCACCCAGTCGCACAGCAGATCACTGACGCGTTGGTGGCTATGCTTCTACTAGATCTGTTGCTAATATCTGCCATTAATGCAGCGAGTTTTAAACAGTTAATTGAGGTATCTGAAGATTATTCCCTGTTCACCAACAAGATATGAGATGATTAAATTGAAGTATGTTATTATACACAATCTTTGACATGGATTTGTTTTTCTGTTCATTTTGTATACATTTGGAAGATTGCAACTGATATATGTTATTTGATGTGATGCTATAATAAAGAGAGTTTAAAAAACATCATAGGACAAATTGCTTAATATATATCAGCGTTCATTAATTCTCTGAAAAAAACTTTAATAGTTATACATACAGTATGTCAAGTTTTCTAAACCTTTTCTTTGAAGAAAGAATTGCATTGGATGACGCAGATTAGTCAGCTAAGCAGGTGTATTCCTGTAGACACAAAACTGTAATCAACAATATTACATACTCAGTAATAGTATTGCTTCTGGCTAATACATCAGCCCAATGAAAAAAGATACAATGATCCCTATGGCTAAATGCATTTTAAATAAGGTTTCTTGTGACCACTTACAGTATATGGAACCTCTTGTAAAACACAATATACGAACAAATCCTGAAAAATATCAGTGTTTTTTCTTCAACAAGTAGATCTTACAAACTTTGGGGCTCAGTTACATTTGGATGTAAGTCATTTTTATGATACGCCTCCCAGATATAGCAGTACACGTCCGCACTATTAGGTGTTACTTTCATAATCTCCCTGAAATGCTTTTTCAAAAGTAGGCACGTATGTTCTATATAGTTTTAGGTAGATATGGAGGTGAAGGAGAAATAATACAGTGAGACAGAGAATACAGAAGGGGAGAAATGCAGCAAAAGAAAGAGAGAGAAAACAGTAGGGGACAATATAACGAGAGAGAAAATACAGTGAGAAGGAGAGAGAATACAGCAGTGGTGGAGAGAAAGAGAATACAGTGGGGGAGGAAAGAAAGAATACAGGGGGAAGGATAGAGAGAGAATACAGCTGGGGAGAAAAGATAGAAATTACAGCGGGGTGAAGAGAGAGCACATTCAGCAGGATAAGAGAAAGTGAGAATACCGCAGGGAAAGAAAGAGAGGGAGAGAAAAAAACATGACTAAACAAACAAATACAAGCACACTAAGGGTGCCCACACACTGAATGATTTTAGGCCGATTTGGCTGAAAACGATACATCATAACGATACATAGTTTACAAAAGTGCAAATCGTGCGTTGTCCATGAACGATAAAGATCCAATGCACGTTCCCACTGCTCATTTGATATATCCTCTGATCTTCCCTGCTGCAGCAAGATCTGAAGCTATCGTCAACAACAACATGTCTTGGATGTGGCCCCTCTTCAGATCTTAAGATGTATCAAGGGAAATCGTTAATGGTACTGCATCATTTGTGAATTGCTTAGTGTGTGGGCACCATAAGACTATACTCAAGCTCAATAGCTTATTATTACATAATAATCCAATACACTGGAGGAAACACTATTGGATTCACCATATTAAAGAACATGGAAAACTACATTAATGCAATGGTGATATATAAGTATTGCCAGGGCCGTATTATCCACAACCCTGACTAGGCTGAAGCCTAAAGGCCCGAAGGGACTAGGGGCCCTGTCTTTTTTTTTTACATAGTAACTGTTACCTGTGCCCAAGGGCTCCAGTGGTTAAAGGCACTCTGCACGCTGCACATAAGCAAGGCACACTCGTAGTCAGCTGAGGTTTGTTATGAGACAGTGGTGGTGGGTGGGGGGGGGGGTGTGCAAACACTATGGTTAAAGGACTCATAGGCAGCTGAGGTTTGTTTTGAGACAGTGAGGGAGGCAACTAGTGGACCAATAACAAACTAGAGCGATTTCAAAAGAGAAAAGAGAAAAAGAACGACTGCGCAGTGAGGAAAGGGGTCAGCAGACATTGGGGTCTATGTATTAGGCCTTGTAGAGATATAATGTGGGCCAAGATAAAGTACCAGCCAACTAGCTCCTAACTGTCATTTTTCAAACACATGCCCAGATTTATCAAGCCTTGGAGAGTGCTAAATTGCATGGTGATAAAAAAAGGAATCTATTTACTAAGCCTTGGATGGAGATAAAGTGGACGGAGATAAAGTACCAGCCAATTAGCTCCTAACTGCCATGTCACAGGCTGGGTTTGAAAAATACCTGGAGCTGGTTGACTGGTACTTTATCTCCATCCACTTTAACTCCATCCAAGGCTTAGTACATACACCCCTTAATTTCAACTGGATATTGGTGTCCGTGTGAATTCTGAAAGTATAAATGATGTCATAAACTCTGCTTCCAAAATGTCAGATGTAGTGGGGTGAAAGAATGAAGTGCTGGAGGAGGGCCAAAATACTTGAAAGCCTAGGGGTCCGGCCATGGGTTAATACGGCCCTGAGTATTGCTGCCTCCACATGGTGTAAGCTGATGGATTGATGTCTGCATCAGCAGTGTAAATATTATAACAATATATATATAATAATAGAATCTAAATGTTATGTGAGCTCAATGTCTGTTTTTGTTTTGCTTATTTTTTCTCTTCAGTTCATCATCTTCATCTTCAGATGAAGAAAGTTTGTCGGATGGAGAACGAGAGAGGCTAATGAAACAAGTTGAAGAAAAGAAAAAAATGATTTCCGCTATCAGAAGTAAACCTTGGCGCATTTCGAAGAAACTAACATTGCTTAAGTATGTTCCTGATAATAGTGATTTCTTTAATTTAGCCACCAGTTACTCTAATTTTCTATTTAAATCGGATTAGTATTTAGACATGTCATAGCCTTGAGAGTTAGTTTATCATGAATTAATCAAGCCATTAGCAAACAGACATTGATATTGCTGCACATTGTTGACTACCTAGCAGGCATCTCTGACAATTGGCAGAGAAACATACTTGTATATGCCCTCCAAACCAGAGCTGCATTAGAGAAGCACTTTGGCCTGCCTCTGTTACTGCACAGCAGCCACCAGGCACTAGGGGGGTATACTTACTAAAGTGAGGGTTTGAAGAAATGGAGTAGTTGCCTATAGCAACCAATTAGAAACATGGGCCCGATAGGTAATGTCACCTTCAAGCTGAATAGAATAAATATTCATAGTGTTCGTAACATGGCCTAAAGGCTGTTCTCAATTTGTCATTGGGATGAACTTTGTAAAGACGTGGACTGATCTTAGAAGAATTTGAGAATCAGACATAGAGGTTGTTATAATCCAAACATGGACAAAGTTGTATATCTTCTTTTCAACAAAGACTATGAGTGCCTCTGGAAATGGATTGTCTGTTGTATCCATAGTCAAAATATCTTCAATATTTTTGAATTACTTTAGGACAGCCAGCTCACGTTCAGAGAGAGGATATGTGAAAGCAATTGGGGATCCAGTGACTAAGAGGTATATTTACTAAAGTGCAGGTTTTCAAATGTGGAGATGTTGCCTATAGCAACCAATCAGATTCTACTTATAATTAATCTAGCATCTTCTAGAAGACAATTCCAGAATCTGACTGGTCACTATTGGCAACATCACCACTTTTGTAAGCCTGCACTTTAGTAAATATACCCTAAATATACAGTATATGGAAATAATACAGTCATATGGTGGAAGGCCTCTGCCTGTTTTTTATGGAAAACATTCTGGTATTCTAGTTAAGCTCATATAATAACTTAATTCAATGTTAGTAAATAAGTACAAACAGTAGGAGGAAGGCATTGTGTTCTGCAGAATTCTGGGAAGAGAACTTCTCTAGTATCCAGATGATTTGTGGATTTTTGTTATCCAGCCATGGCATGCTTAGATCCCCAAAATTCATGAGTTTCCCAGAAATTTCAGGAGAGTTGGCATGATTTATGTCTGCTAAGGAAAGAAGTTATTGGGTGTTACAATGCCCGAGATGTTTCTGAGTGGGTTTTTTAGAAAAAAGACATAAGTCTAGAGGACAATGCACAAGTATTAAGCAATTTTCTACAAACGATATTGATACAAAACCAACCAATGAGGAAGGCAATAGAAGGGGCTACGCAAAGCCCTATTTTAATTGTAATTAGGTTGGAGGTGCGCCACTAAGCTGGGTTAAAGTATTGTTCTAGGAATTATTAGTGTAAGCCACTAGTGGGCTTATCACTAAAAGAAAGGCTTAGTGTGTGGCGCACTCTTTTGAAATGATTGTAAGTATTAAAACTTAACTTTTATTCATATTATTTAAGATAAATGTCTATTATCAGGCATAATAAGCCATCTGATAGCCTGAGAGTACTAAATTATAACATTATTGCCCGTGGGATTGAAACATTCAAAATAATGTCTCTATCCCTAAATCAAGGACAAAAAAAAAAAAGGAAGAAAGAGATTATTATTTCCTAAAAATGAAAAAGTGAAAAATTTAGAAAATAGATTATGCTAGGTGATATATTATTAAAATTGCTAGGCGCTAATAAGCTACCATTGTGCTCAATTGCGGAGACTGGATGTCTTCGGTAACTTGATACTATTTTGTCATTAATTGATCTCTAAGAAATAAACTGCAACTAAGGTTATAGAGTGCCT
Source organism: Pseudophryne corroboree (assembly GCF_028390025.1). Classification (NCBI taxonomy): domain Eukaryota; kingdom Metazoa; phylum Chordata; class Amphibia; order Anura; family Myobatrachidae; genus Pseudophryne; species Pseudophryne corroboree. Next base: position 505,437,108 of record NC_086444.1, on the reverse strand, counting down.
GTCCGAGGTGAGAGTTCCTCTGTTACTCCAAAGGTTAAGTGAAAAAAGGGGGAAAGGAGACAAACTTTAATTTGAAAAATAATTTTATAAATACTATTATAGAGTGGATTACTTGCTCAATTTCTGTGAAATCTTAAGGATTTACCGTCCTTTTCTTTTCTTTGAGAGGATTGACAGTGGCTATTTTGTCCATATATACACCTTATGTCATCATGTGTGCATGATTCGCAGTAACAAGAACTAATTTAATATCTATACATAGTCTATTGCAGGGGTGGCCAACCAGTCAGTGACAAAGAGCCAAAAAACCTTGTTAGGTACGTCAAAGAGCCGACATCGAGCCAATGGCGCGCATGCAAAAATGGAATGTTGCCTTGTGCATGCTAGACCACACCCCTGGTATAAAATACATTGAAAAAGCCAGAACGACATAAAATACATTTTTTAAAGCCAAATCCATTGAAAAAGTCACTTTCACATAATAAACTTCAGCGCCCCCATGTGTCACTCCAGCCAGCTTCCCCATGTGTCACTCCTGCTAGCACCCTCCTATGTCACTCCAGCCAGCTGCCTCATGTCACTCCAGCCAGGTCTCCCATGTGTCACTCCAGCCAACACCCTCCTGTCACTCCAGCCAGCTCCCCCGTGTCACTCCAGCCAGCTCTCCCATGTGTCACTCCAGCCAACACCCTCCTGTCACTCCAGCCAGCTCCCCCGTGTCACTCCAGCCAGCTCTCCCATGTGCCACTACTGCCAAGACCCTGCTGTGTAACTCCATCCATCTCCCCCATGTGTCACTCCAGCCAACACCCTCCTGTCACTCCAGCCAGCTCTTCCATGTGTCACTCCTGCTAGCACCCTCCTATGTCACTCCAGCCAGCTCCCACATGTCACTCCAGCCAACTCTCCCATGTGTCACTACTGCCAAGACCCTGCTGTGTCACTCCAGCCAGCTCCCCCATGTGTCACTCCAGCCAACACCCTCCTGTCACTCCAGCCAGCTCTCCCATGTGTCACTCCTGCTAGCACCCTCCTATGTCACTCCAGCCAGCTCCCCCGTGTCACTCCAGCCAGGTTTCCCATGTGTCACTACTGCCAAGACCCTGCTGTGTCACTCCAGCCAGGTCTCCCATGTGTCACTCCAGCCAACACCCTCCTGTCACTCCAGCCAGCTCTCCCATGTGTTAATCCAGCCAACACCCTACTGTCACTCCAGCCAGCTCTTCCATGTGTCACTCCTGCTAGCACCCTCCTATGTCACTCCAGCCAGCTCCCCCTTGTCACTTCAGCCAGCTCCCCCATGTGTCACTACTGCCAAGACCCTGCTGTGTCACTCCAGCCAGTTCTCCCATGTGTCACTCCTGCCAACACCATCCTGTAACTCCAGCCAGCTCTTCCATGTGTCACTCCTGCTAGCACCGTCCTATGTCACTCCAGCCAGCTCCCCCGTGTCACTCCAGCCAGCTCTCCCATGTGTCACTCCTGCTACCACCCTCCTATGTCACTCCAGTCAGCTCTCCCATGTGTCACTCCTGCCAACACCCTCCTGTCACTCCAGCCAGCTCTTCCATGTGTCACTCCTGCTAGCACCCTCCTATGTCACTCCAGCCAGCTCTCCCATGTGTCACTACTTCGAGCACCCTCCTGTGTCTCTCCAGCCAGCTCTGCCATGTGTCACTCTTGCCCACCCTCATGTATCACTACAGCCCCCCCCCCCATCAACTCATGCCATTGCAGCAGTCCCTAATGTGTCCTCTGTTTGCTCGTTGGTGTCTCACCTCTAGTATCTGGCCCCTTCAGTTTTCAGTCCCTGTAGTGCTGCTGCATGTCTGGCTGGAGTGCAGCGGTCTCTGTATCTGTTGTACTCACATGATTTAGAGTGTTGGGAGCCACATTTGAATAAAGAAAGAGCCACATGCGGCTCAAGAGCCACAGGTTGGCCACCGCTGATTTAGAGTGTTGGGAGCCACATTTGAATAAAGAAAGAGCCACATGCGGCTCAAGAGCCACAGGTTGGCCACCGCTGGTCTATTGTTACATCTTTACTGACTGTATTATACCGCTCTGTCAACTATACACTGTTGCAGATTGGTGGACGTAGCTTTTTATCAAATTACATGGGCACTGTCGCTACAGTCTTGAACAGTAGACTGTTGTAAGAGGCGGTCATATGTTACAATATTTTCATACCTCTCACTGTAATACATCTCAGGAATAGTTACATTGTTGCACATCCATTTACAATCAGTTTAGGATTAGCAACATCGGGGAATATCCCTCACGGTACTCCTTTCCCCCTTTTTTCACTTAACCTTTGGAGTAACAGAGGAACTCTCACCTCGGACAGGCATTCTATAACCTTAGTTGCAGTTTATTTCTTAGAGATCAATTAATGACAAAATAGTATCAAGTTACCGAAGACATCCAGTCTCCGCAATTGAGCACAATGGTAGCTTATTAGCGCCTAGCAATTTTAATAATATATCAGCTAGCATAATCTATTTTCTAAATTTTTCACTTTCTTATTTTTAGGAAATAATAATCTCTTTCTTCCTTTTTTTTTTGTCCTTGATTTAGGGATAGAGACATTATTTTGAATGTTTCAATCCCACGGGCAATAATGTTATAATTTAGTACTCTCAGGCTATCAGATGGCTTATTATGCCTGATAATAGACATTTATCTTAAATAATATGAATAAAAGTTAAGTTTTAATACTTGCAATCATTTCAAAAGAGTGCGCCACACACTAAGCCTTTCTTTTAGTGATAAGCCCACTAGTGGCTTACACTAATAATTCCTAGAACAATGTTTCTGAGTGGGGCAGGTACCTCTAGCACCAACCCTGGGCTCATAATCTATACGGCATAATCATTTATATATTTTTTTTATAAAACAATGTGAAAAAGGGTGTTTCACACCCTTTTCCCATTATTTTTATTTCACTGAAATATGTTAAAGGGATTTTGGAGCAGTTTTCATGTGATGGTGTCACAGAAGCAATCAGGTGACCGGAATGGGAGGAGCACACTGGGCCCCGATAAACCAGTAAGTGCAAGAGGGAGGGGGTACCTGGTGGCAGTGTTGGTGTCGGTGGCACATGCGCTGCACATACTCTGCATATATTTTTCTGAAAAATACCCTGAGAAGTCTGCAGAGTGGATTCTCGCACGTTCTGCCCTGCTCTGTCCCTGCATGTTTTAATTCCAACATCCCTAGGATGTGTTCAATTATCGTATTGCAGATTGGGGCGATTTTGCCACATCCCATCTGCATCTGAGATGTGGATTGTGACAAAATATGCCCCATAGTCTGCCCAGATTGTCAGTAGTGTATTACATAGTACATTACTGGGAATTCCTATTGGGTACCAGCACGAGACCACACTCACATTCAGGTGTCAGAATGTAAAGTATGCTTTAATGAAGACATATAAATGCTACAAGTTTATGGCATTAACATAGACAACATTTTATTGTTGAAAATAATGCCTTGTACAGAGAATTCCATGTGCTTATATTTAGTTGTTGCTGTGGAATCAGTATGAAAAACTGGCGGCCGGTATACTGACAGCGAGGCAAATGGTAGAAAGCCCTTTTCAGGCTCACTGCGCTTGCCATGCTGCGCTCGCCACAGGTTATATTCTCACTCTGTGTGTGTCGAGGACACCCATAGAGGGAGAAAAGCCTGTGGCGCAGGGATTCCGGCATCAGTATTTCACTGCTAGTCAGGATTCTGGCGTTGGCATTGTGACCTCCGGGATACCGAGTAGTGGTATTGTAACCGCTTCCCTTCTCTATAGTATGTCCTTTTTCTGTCAGAACATAAGTTAAAAAAACTAATGCCCTTATTTATCAATGAGTGATAAATTTCACTGTGAGTGATAAATTGCACCAGCCAATCAGCTCCTAACTTTCATGTCACAGGCTGGATTTGAAAAATGACAGTAACGAGCAGATTGGCTGGTGCAATTTATCACTCACCGTGAAATTTATCACTCATTGATAAATAAGGGCATAAGTATGCAAACTAAACTAATCAGTCTTGCTCATTTCATTTACTCTTTTAACAGGGAAGCCCAAGATTTTCTTGAAGAATTTGAAGGTGCACTGGGACGTGGAAAAGGGAGAAAACTCTATGCATATAAAATTATGATGGCTAAGGTATATTCATATTCACATGCTATGCTAACAATTTTATTTATGTACGTAATCTAATAATTCTTCTTCTAGACATATTATAATTGAATCTGTTTTATAACATGCATTTACTGGCATAAAAGAGAGTACAATTCATTTGTGTGGAAGGACTGTCAATTACTGTACATTAATTTGCCATCATTGTCTGTGACAATTGGGTGGTGTACGCTAAAGTTATAAATAGTGTAATTTAAAGAAGTTGTTAGTACCTGTGGAACTTGGAGCCTTGAGTACTCCATCAAGACAGCTTCCAATAGCTATGGTCCGTTAGAGCAACATGGATCCTACAGCCACCAAGGTCTTTCCTAGATATAACAGGAAAGAGTATATATATTTATGTCCCTCTCTGTTCTGGCTGGGTTCCTGCACTTATTGTGACTCAACCTTTCTTAGGCAAGAGTGTATAATAATCCCTGGCACACTTGACCACAAATCCCGAGTGTCACCTATAGGCATATGCACCCCAGGTGAAACTACAGCCTCACACTGAAGTGTAAGGACCACAGGTGCCCACCAGGATTGGCATAAGCACTAGCGGCCCATGAAGGAAGAAAGTTCACAAGTTTCACACAACAATCTAGGGGTATATTCCATTGAAGTCGAAAAGATGGCAGTTTTCGACTTTTTTAGGTCGGAAGGGGTTCCGACCTATTCAATATAAGTTAACCCAAAATTATCCGACAAGTCAAGGAAATCGACTTGTCGGAAAGCACAAGGATCGGCGGAATAGTTGCTGATCCACGTGCTTCTGTCGGATTGAGATGAGGGAGCCGAGAGGAGGAGAGGGGGGAGACCAGTGGGGAGACAGGGGAGAGCCGCTGGGAGACGGAGGAGAACAGCACTACAGCAGTGGCTACAACAGTGTAGCCGGAGGATGTGTCACAGCCGCCGCTCATGGCAGCGTCCACCCAGCTCCAGCAAGCGAGGTCTCACTTGCTGGAGCCGGGTGGATGCTGCTGTGAGCAGCAGCTGTGACACACCCTCCGGCTACACTGATATAGCCGCTGCTGTAGCAGCTGCTCTCCCCGTCTCCCCGCGGCTCTCCCCCATTTCAGCTCCCACATCTCAATTCGACTTTTTTAAAAGTCGGATTGAGATGGCATTGAATAGCCCTTGTCGGATCCATTCCGACAAATGAATGTCAGAATGGATCCGACTTCAATTGAATATACCCCCTAATCTTTCTGGCCCTAATGGAGTGCCCAACCAACTACTAACTAGCCCATAACTCCGTCAGAACTAGTGTAATAACAATACAAACTGAATACAGATGTGGTGCACTCAGGGCAGTAGAGAGTCTGGGCAGGTCCAGGTACTTTTCAGGGGCGTGTCCTAACCACATGAGGCATGACACGGCACCCTTAGAAGAAAATATATATATATAAAAAAAAGTACTTTAAGCACCTCCCTGGCCACCGTGCAGTCCAGCACACCGCAGCGTATGCTGGGCTGAGGAGAAGAGCTGTAGCTGCTGTTGTCAGGTAAGGGGGAAGACAAAAATATTTTTTTTGTGCTGTACCCCAGTGTACTATACAGTTTTTATTTTATTTTTATAAGTACTGTGACACTGCTGGTCAGACCGCAGAACATTATTATTTCATACTCATACACCTATTGTGACACTGGTGGTGAAGGTCAACCTCAGTGTTCGGTTACTATTTCTGACACACACACGTATTGCGTGAAGCTGTGGGTGACGGTGCTACCACAGTAATATATTTTATTTCCTACTCATACACGTATTGTGCGACACTGTTGGTGAAATTAAACTGCAGTGTTCCTAGTGGGCGGGAGGGCCCAAGGACAATTCCATCTTGCACCTCTTTTCTTTGCATTATGTGTTGTTTGGAGCATTGCTGACTGTCTACTTATGTAGATGACAAACATTTGAATAGTTTATTAAACTGCCACCCTGTCTGCCACTGCAGTGCCATTCTGTTTGTTAGATGTGCCATGTTGGAAGTTTAAGTGCCACATGCTTGTGCCACCCACTGCTGTTGCTTAGCTTAGTCATTCAGCTACCTCGGTGCAACCTTTTGGCCTAAAATGGATGAAAACAATAAAAAATAAAAAATGTTATCCGCGCTATGGGTTTTATAAGCAGCTCATTTGATTTGATAAAGCACTTAAATGAAAAATAGTGCGCTATATATTCTAAGCATGGCACCTGTACAAAATTAAATGGTTAAAAACAATTCTGTTTACAGCTCCTTTTGGAGCGATTATGACAGCCAGGGGTGAAGTCTTTAAGTTAGGACTGTCCCTTACTTGCCCTACCTGATGATAGATGATGATGTTCCTCAGTCTTTGTGGCAGTCCGCAGCTCTAGATGTATTGCCACCTCTCTGCGGGAGGCGGGGAGCGGGATGCTGGCGTGGTCCATCGGACGTGTGACTGTTCGTGGCTCCAGATGTTTTACCGCTGCGTCCAGCGGAGAGTGGGGTGACGTGTTCTGATGGGCACTAACAGTCTCCGATGATAGCAGTGTAGACTTCCTGGCTGTCTGTGTATGTCTCCAACGCGTTTCATGCATATACAGCACTTTTTCAAGGATGAATAAAATTCCTAATGAATCTAGTATTTCTAAGAAAAAAACTTTATTGTTCCAAAAGATAAAAATGGAACTTCCGGACCGGAAATGCCAAAATTCGGTGGGAATCACATGTTCATATCCACAATGTGGTTGAAATAAATTTTAACATTTCCAAGGTGCCATGCTAAAATAAAGTAAATTGTATAGTTATGAAAAAATGGTTATAAAAATACTTATAAAAATGCATTCAATTCAATATCTATATGGTTGAAGAGTTTTAAGTTCAAAAATCCATCTACTTTCAGCCATTTTAATTTCTGTGATGGTATCTCCATCTCTCCAGTTCTTTTTAACTTTCTGTATTGCAGTACATTTTAATCCAACTGGATCTTTGTTGTGTATCTCCAAGAAGTGATTTAATAAACTATGTGTGGTTAAATCTCTCTTTATATTATATATATGTTCGGCAAAATGTATTTTTGCTTTCCTTTTCATTTGTCCCACATATTGGAGGCCGCAAGAACATTCTACTAAATAGATTACCTTCTCTGTGTCACACGTCAGGTTGTCTTTAATTATATAAGTTTTCCCAGTGGTATTTGATTTAAAGTTAGTGATAGCTTTAGTTGATTGTTCTTTGTTGTTTTTGCATGATTTGCAATTTAGGCATTTATAATATCCTTTTCTCACTGATGATACTGTAGATTCGTTATTTGGTCACTGGAAATTTGATACCAACTCTTGCTCAAGATTTTTTGCTCGGCGATAGATGATTTGAGGTTGATATGTGATCAATGGCTTTAAAACTTTATCTAATTGTAGCACGTTCCAGTGTTTTTTGACCATATTCTCTTTGGCTTTTATGTTGCTATTGAATTGTGTTATAAAAGGAATGTTAGGAACTTGTTCTGTTGTTTTTGTCTTATATTTCAGCATTTCAGTTCTATCCATTTGTTGTACTTCATTAATTTGAGTTTGTAGTTTCTCTTTCTTTTAACCTTTTATAATAAAGTTCTCCATCATTTCATTACTTTGTAAAATGTAGGTGTCCTGGTCTGTGCAATTTCTTTATTTTCTTTGAAATTGTACTTTGGAGATATTGGAAATCCAATTCCTGTGATGGTTGCTTGTGGTAGGAAGTATAGTGTTTCCATTTACTGGTTTAATGTGAGTTCTTGTTTGAATGGTGTGGTTTTTAATGTAAATTTCTAAATCGAGGAACACTATCTCTGTTTTGCTGGAAATGGAAGTGAATTCTAAATTTATTGTGTTGGAATTGATGTATTTTTTAAATTCCTCTAACTGATCATCTGGTCCTCCCCAAATAAAGATGATGTCATCGATATATCGATGCCAACAGACAAGATGTTTTTGATATATATTGTTTGTCCAAATACACTCATCTTCCCACTTGGAGACAAACAGATTTGCATAGCTGGGTGCCAGAGGCATACCCATGGCTGTGCCACATTTTTGAAGATAAAATTGTTCCTCGTACCAAAAATAAAAATAATTATGTGTTAGAACAAAGTCGATGTTGGCCATAATTAAATTTGTTGATTAGGTAGTTCTGATAGGTAATGTCTAGTATAAGAACAGCCAATATCATGTGCAATGCATGTGTACAAAGATTTTACATCAGTTGTACACAATGTAGAATTTTCATTCCATTGCAAGGTTTCTAATTTTTGTAGTATGTTGGTAGTGTCCTTCAAATAACTTTTTTGTTGTGTTACTATTGTCTGAAGAATAAAATCAATGTATTTTGAAAGGTTTGATGAGACTGATGTGATCCCTGATATGATGGGGTGTCCTGGTAGATTAGTACAATTTTTATGAATTTTTGGGAGGAAGTAAAAGGTGGATATCTTTGGATTTTCTTGTAAAATGAAGTCAAACTCCTTTTTTGTTATGATTCCCAGGTTCAAGCCTTCTTCTAGATGTTCCTTAAGTTCTTAAACAATTTTTTTGGTGGGATCTTGAGAGAGTACTTCATATGTTGTGGTATCTGACAATACCTTTTTGGCTGTCTGTGTACGTCTCCAACACATTTCATGCATATACTGCACTTTTTAAAGGATGAATAAAATTCCTAATGAATCTAGTATATAAGAAAAAACTTTATTGTTCCAAAAGATAAAAACGGAGGTTCCGGTCCGGAAATGCCAAAATTCAGCGGAAATCACAAGAAGAAAGACGTACAAATAAGAGATAAACCAACCATATTTAATCTAAGTGAAAAAACATTGACAGAACCACAAATAAGAATACTACAAAAGGGTTTAAAATTTGCTCCAGAATCAAAAATTGACAAGTTTGATTTATTTATAGATGTTCTGAAATTCGTATGAAAGTTATGTATCAAAAAGTTTTTTCAAAACAAAAAGACAAAAGTCAGGAAACAGATAACCAATTCCTATATACAGAATACAAACCAACATCGACATTTAATCCTACTTTTTGCAAAGGACCTCACATTGAAACTTTTCAGAAATTACTAGAAAAAGAAATAGAACATATACCGGATAAACAAAAATTAAAACAGAATATTTAAAGAGAGGAAAAAGAAGCAATGAAAGAACTAAAACAAGATAAAAACATTGTAATCAAGTCAGCAGACAAAGGAGTAGGCATTGTAATCATGGGACGAACACAGTATGAACAAGAGGAAAATCAGTTATTGTCAGACACCACAACATATAAAGTACTCTCTCAAGATCCCACCAAAAAAATTTGTTCAGGAACTTAAGGAACATCTAGTAGAAGGCATGAACCTGGGAATCATAACAAATAAGAAGTTTGACTTCATTTTACAAGAATATCCAAAGATACCCACCTTTTACTTCCTCCCAAAAATTCATAAAAATTGTACTAATCCACCAGGATGCCCCATCATATCAGGGCTTAAATCAGTCTAATCAAACCTTTCAAAATACATTGATTTTTTTCTTCAGACAATAGTAACACAACAAAAAAGTTATTTGAAGGACACTACCAACATACTACAAAAATTAGAAACCTTGCAATGGAATAAAAATTATACATTGTGTACAACTGATGTAAATTCTTTATACACATGCATTGCACAAGATATTGACTGTTCTTATACTAGACATTACCTATCAACTAATACAGAACTACCTAATCAACAAATACATTTCATTGTGGCCAACATCGACTTTGTTCTAACACATAATTTTTTTTGGTATGAGGAACAATTTTATCTTCAAAAATGTGGCACAGCCATGGGTATGCCTCTGGCACCCAGCTATGCAAATCTGTTTGTCTCCAAGTGGGAAGATGAGTGTATTTGGACAAACAATATATATCAAAAACATCTTGTCTGTTGGCATCAATATATATCGATGATGTCTTCTTTATTTGGGGAGGACCAGATGATCAGTTAGAGGAATTTAAAAAATACATCAATTCCAACACAATAAATTTAGAATTCACTACCACTTCCAGAAAGACAGAGATAGTGTTCCTCGATTTAGAAATTGACATTAAAAACCACACCATTCAAACAAGAACTCACATTAAACCAGTAAATGGAAACACTACACTTCCTACCACAAGCAACCATCACAGGAATTAGATTTCCAATATTCTCAAAGGACAATTTCAAAGAATAAAAAGAAATTGCACAGACCAGGACACCTACATTTTACAAAGTAATGAAATGATGGAGAACTTTATTAAAAAAAAAAGGTTACAAGAAAGAGAAACTACAAACTCAAATTAATGAAGTACAACAAATGGATAGAACTGAAATGCTGAAATATAAGGCAAAAACAACAGAACAAGTTCCCAACATGCCTTTTATAACACAATTCAATAGCAACACAAAAGCCAAAGAGAATATGGTCAAAAAACACTGGCACGTGCTACAATTAGATGAAGTTTTAAAGCCACTGATCACAGAAATACCTCAAATCATCTATTGCCGAGCAAAAAATCTTAAGCAAGAGCTGGTATCAAGTTTCCTGCAACCAAATAACGATTCTACAGTATCATCAGTGAGAAAAGGATATTATAAATGCCTAAATTGCAAATCATGCAAAAACAACAAAGAACAATCAACTAAAGCTATCACTAACTTTAAATCAAATACCACTGGGAAAACTTATACAATTAAAGACAACCTAACTCAGTTCATCATTGCTGTATGACCATATCATACAGCCCACCAAGAACCTTTGCAATCTGGCAGACAACTATTCAGTAGATAGCACCTTTCCTCGTGTATACATGCCTATTTCCCTATATATTGTAAGCTTGCGTGCAGGGCCTTCCTACCTCTATGACTGTTTGTTGTTATCACCCAGTTTGTTATACCATTGTTATTTCCAATTGTAAAGCACAACGGAATTTGCTGCGCTATATAAGAAACTTTTAATAAATAAATAAATAAACCTAACGTGCGACACAGAGGAGGTATTCTATTTAGCAGAATGTTCTTGTGGCCTCCAATACGTGGGACAAATGAAAAGGAAAGCAAAAATAAATTTTGCCGAACATATATATAATATAAAGAGAGGTTTAACCGCACATAGTTTATTAAATCACTTCTTGGAGATATACAACAAAGATCCAGTTGGATTAAAATTTATTGCAATACAGAAAGTTAAAAAGAACTGGAGAGGTGGAGATACCGTAACAGAAATTAAAAAGGCTGAAAGTAGATGGATTTTTGAACTTAAAACTCTTCAACCACGAGGCCTCAATATAGATATTGAATTGAATGCATTTTATAACTATTTTTATAACCATTTTTTCATAACTATACAATTTATTTTAGTTTAGCATGACACCTTGGAAATTTTAACATTTATTTCAACCACATTGTGGATATGAACATGTGATTCCTGCCGAATTTTGGCATTTTTGGACTGAAACTTCCATTTTTATCTTTTGGAACAATAAAGTTTTTTTCTTAGAAATACTAGATTCATTAGGAATTTTATTCATCCTTGAAAAAGTGCTGTATATGCATGAAACGCATTGGAGACGTACACAGACAGCCAGGAGGTCTACACTGCTATCATCGGAGACTGTCAGTGCCCGACAGCTCACGTCACCCTGCTCTTTGCTGGACGCAGCAGTAGAGAGGTGGTAAAACATCCGGAGCCACGAACAGTCACACGTTCAACGGACAATGCCAGTATCACGCTCCCTGCCTCCCGCAGTGGCAGAGATGTCGCAATACATCTAGAGCCACAGATGGCCGCAAAGACTGAGGAACATCATCGTCTATCATCAGGTAGGGCAAGTAAGGGACAGTCCTAACTAAAAGACTTCACCCCTGGCTGTCATAATCGCTCCAAAAGGAGCTGTAAACATAATTGTTTTTAACCATTTAATTTTTTACAGGTGCCATGCTTAGAATATATAGCAAATTATTTTTCATTTAAGTGGATGAAAACAATATTGTGAGCTGTAAGGGGGTCAAAATTTACTGGAAATTTATGTTATTGAGGTTATTAATACTGTAGGAACAAAAACAGGCCAAATTCTGTGATTTTAGCTGTTTTTATGATTTAAAAATAAAATATAATACAGATCTAAAATAAATACAGATCCAAAACTCGCATGGGAGGTTTTGGCAAAATAAATACAGTTCCAAAACACGAAGGAGATACAGATCCTAAACACGAACCCAAAACCCGAGATTTGGGCTGGCCCACATCCCTAGATGTAGTGGGCATGGCTGATTCTGTGCTTCAGTTGGCCCACATAATTTCAAAATGCAGCAATTACATTGGAAAAGATTGAATGCTTGTCTGCATCGGCAGAGAACATGGCATCCGGTGGATGATGTGGATAAGTGATGATGTGGATAAGTGAGTACTCACCTCTGACCCCACTTGCACAACTTGCAACAAGTTGGATACTTATGGGTACATTTATCAAGCCTTGGAGAGTCATAAATAGCACGGTGATAAAGAGCCAGCCAATCAGATCCTAACTGCCGTGTTACAGGCTGTGTTTGAAAAATGACAGTTAAGAGTTGATTGACTGGTACATTATCACTGTGCTATTTATCACTCTCCAAGGCTTGATAAAGCTAGGCATAAATATCTTAATAAGGTCCCTATAATGAATAGGCCCCAAGGAGAGCAGTTATTACAGTATATATTGTATACTGGCAGCCGCTGGCGTATTTATACCCTGTACCCATTATTTGTAATACTTACCCCCCGGTGTCCCGCGGTGCAGCAGCAGCACTGCAGAAATCACTGGGAAAATGTCACGGTGCCATTTTCCCAGTGTTTCATGCATGCGTAGTAGAAAACCACCGGGAAAATGGCTGCCACGCCATTTTCCCAGAGATCTGTGCATGCGCTGTGCCCAGAGACAATCGCTGCTGCCGGCTAGAGAGGAGGGGGCCCAGATGAATCCTGCGCACGGGCCTCCAACTCTCTAGAAATGCTCATGCTAGCAGCAGCGAGTCATAATGGTTGTCTTTGCAGCTTCCTAGCACTGAGATCATGATTTTATTTCCAAACAGGGCCCTATAAGTGCAAACTTTGTATGTTTTCCACATGTCCATATGAGTTTCCTCCAGGTACTCTGGTTTCCTGCCATACTTCATAGACATACTGGTAGGTTAATTGGCTCCTGACAGAAAATAACCCTAGTGTATTGTGGCAAAAGGGGTAGTGTGCTACAAAGGAACCAAGGGTGTTCATCGAGTAAGCCCAGGAATGTCATGCATTTGGAGGATAAAATGTGTGCTTTACCTGATTTCAGCGTGTCTCTCCCTGCAACCTGGCAGCTGTGTAATTAAAATAGAGCACTTGTCAGGAAGGTATGCAGATAACATACCGCTCATCGGGATCCCGGTTGTCACAATATCAATGCCGGGATCCTGACTGGGGCACCATACCGCCGCCGGTATACCAGCAAGGTAGGTGATTCCCACTCTATTGGTGTCCACGACACCCATAGAGAGAGAATAGAACCTGTGGCGAGGGCAGCATTCCACCGCTCTGGATGCCAATGTCGGTATAGTGACAGCGGGATACCATACTGATCCCGATAGGAGACCCTTTTACAAGGCAAGGCGGGAGCATCATTTGCCAGTCAGTCTAGGAGGGGGGGGGGGGGGTCTAGGGTATTTATGGTCTGTTTAGGCCATTTGTTCTAGGGGAGAACAATGTGGTCTTGATATAATGAATCATTTGGTGATGGTGGATGATAGCCAGTCACTCCCTTTTATAACCCCTTCTCGTCACTTGTGACATCAGAAGGGCTCCAGCTGCTCTCAGCTTCCTGTTCTTTATAGGAATTGACTGACTCAGAAAAAAAATCACACCTGTTTAAGAATAATCGCTGACTGCTCAATTCTGTACTAAAACACTGTAAGAATGGGCATGGGACAGTCCAAATGGTTACTGGTTGCCGTCATCCTGACAAATTAAACCATGGTGAAGAAGTACAGAGTCAGTGCTTTCACTACACTTCTTTGGCACATTATATGTTCTGTATGTACATGTGCTAGGGAATATTGATAGTAAACTTGAGCAGGGACTAATGTGAATAACTAAATAGTTTCTGTAAATCGGTGTGTAATGTAACTGTAAATAACTGGAAATAAACTGTATGAAAATTCTATGATTGTAGTGATATCAGCACCCCAATAGCATATAATTAAATTTGCCACTTTCATTCTTTGGTAGATACTGCTGTTTGCTATTTTGAGAAATAAAGATAAGATGGTTTGTGCTGCAGAACATTGATGAGCTACTTTTTCTCCCCGTAGTAAGTGTACAATGCGTTAATTGCTAAAACTTCACCACTATCTCCAACTTTGAAATTTGCATTATAATAAAACTGTGACATATCACTGCAAAGGGTCATCCAATTAGCAGCAAGTCCATTCATTGTGTGAGTGGGATAGGGCAACAAGGAGGGCGAAATGCGGAGCTGTTGTTATCGTTTCCACGCTGCTGCAATGGCAACTGGACCTCTTCGTGGCTAATTGGATTGATCCCTAAATGTAGTGTCATGTTTCTTACAATACATTATAGTCAAAATATCAAAGTTATTTCAATAGATCTGTTGAGACTTCTGCTTTATTTGTGAGGGATTTCTTCTGAATACATTTGTGCATAAAAGACAATATAAAATATGTATTTTATTTACAGAAATGGATGAAATTTAAAAGAGATTTTGAAAATTTCAAAACTTCTTGTATACCATGGGAAATGAAAATAAAGGAAATTGAAAGTAAGTAGCATTATTATTATTATTATTATTATTATTATTATTATTTAATACTTTTATTGTTCCTTGTTAGTACAGTATTTTAAATAAATGTTTCATGAACGCAAACCCACAATCATTATCAACAAAAATACCATCAGGATTTAGATCAATTTTGACTGGATCGGTCAGTGTTAGTTTCTGGTATTCTCAATTATCCTTGTATATCTTGTGTACTGTATATGGTTACTGCTTGGCCACACAGAAGCATTTGCACAAATATATGTATTAAATGTCAGATACACCAGACGGAATATTGTCTTAAATTATTAAAGCAGAATTTGCATTTTTAATATATGTGATTATGCACAAAATCAAGATACAAAAGATTTGTTTAAATTAAATACAAACATCTATTTATTGCTCCTTTAAAGTTTGTGTCCTGCAATAGTCCAAATAGAAAACTCAATTAAATGCTATAAGGCCTATTTATTAATATGTTCGAAGCCAAAATTCATTTAAAAGCATGGCCGGGAGGAATCTTCTGATCCCTCAGTCCTTGGCATGATCGTGTCCCAACCTTCTTTACAGTTTTGTTTCTCTATGTACATATGAGCAATGCGTAATGGCACGGCCAAGTGCAAGCCCAGCAGTAGATTGACAGCAAACTCTATCATTGTTAGTTATCTGCTGGGACAGCAACTTATCAGATGTGACAACCTCTTGGTGGACTACCCTAAAGTTTAATTTTTTATAACTTCAAACAGCAGCAATAAGAAATAATGTTTAATATGGCAAATTGTATTTTTTTTAATACATATATTCCTATGAGACTTTCTATTTTAAAATTAACATTTCATTATGCTGCTTTTAGATTGTTACTAATTATTATTCTTTTTCAAGGTCACTTCGGATCATCTGTGGCATCATACTTTATTTTTCTTAGGTGGATGTATGGTCTTAACATAGTCCTTTTATCCATGGTTCTTGGACTGATTATTATTCCTGAGGTAAATAATAAGTTAAATAGCAAACTAGAGAATACTTCTCCATAAAAATAATACAAGTAAATAAGAATAATAGATATTTTGAATTGATAGCTTCTGACATAACTTCTGTTTTCTGGACAATGAACACATGGGAAGAAGTCAATTGTCCACGGTAATTTACTGTGATCTAATTGATCCCCAGGGCTATCCAATTGGCCATGAAGGCAGCCCGAAGCCAGTATTTATCAGTGATATTTTTTCGGGACCTGCGGAAGTCCCAGAAAACCCCCCCAGATAAGTGCCATGTTTTCAGGAACTTATTCCAGATCATATGTGTTTCCGCCAGAAAATGGGTAATTTTGAGGCAAAAGAAGGGGTACAACTGATTTTGTACAAAAAAAAAACAACATCGGGAAAAAATGATGGTGAAAGCCTGTTTCTTCGGCTGTTGTAGCTTAAATATAACAAAAAATAAATATAATAAAATAAAATGCATATATGCAGATATTCAGAAACTGCTAGAAATGTTAATGCAGTGTATTGACAACCACAAATAAATGAGTACAAAACTTTTATTTCTAAATTTAATTTCTACTCATTTATGCTTATCAGAAGGTTGTACTGTTATGACTGCAATTTAATGCATAACTTCTAGACAGTGTATCACTTTTCCATATTGTTGTATTTTACCACTTTTCTTACGTTATATTTATTATTTACTAGCTGTTCTACTTGTTCTTTGCATGGGACTTTCTGATTTTCACGGTTGTAAATACAGGTTGAGTATCCCTTATCCAAAATGCTTGGGACCAGAGGTATTTTGGATATCGGATTTTTCCGTATTTTGGAATAATTGCATACCATAATGAGATATCATGGCAATGGGACCTAAATCTAAGCACAGAATGCATTTATGTTACATATACACCTTATACACACAGCCTGAAGGTAATTTTAGCCAATATTTTTTATAACTTTGTGCATTAAACAAAGTGTGTCTATATTCACACAATTCATTTATGTTTCATATACACCTTATACACACAGCCTGAAGGTCATTTAATACAATATTTTTAATAACTGTGTGTATTAAACAAAGTTAGTGTACATTGAGCCATCAAAAAACAAAAGTTTCACTATCTCACTCTCGCTCAAAAAAGTCCGTATTTCGGAATATTCCGTATTTCGGATATTTGGATATGGGATACTCAACCTGTATAAATGAGTGTTAAAAATTTGGTAAATCTATAGACGTCTCAAATTTACATAATTTGAGATGTCTTAATGTAAGTAGATATTAATTAGAGATGAGCGGGTTCGGTTTTACTCGGATTTACTTGGATTTACCCGAATCTCCTTATTGGCTATCGGACGTCACGTGTTTTGGTTAACCAATAAGAAAAATCCAGAAAATAAGAAATGGCGAAAATTCTGGCATAAAGAACTGAGTAAATCCGAACCCGCTCATCTCTAATATTAATCCATGGTTCTTAGCATTACCCATGGAGCACCTGTAGCAGATATAGTAAAAAGCGACAGGACCATTTTTATAGTTTATTAAAGTCTACCCACTGAAGGTGCCATCCAAATTTTGATCCGTTTGTCAGTTTGGGCGCTATCGTTCACTCAATGCAAGCCATGTCATTATGTCAACCCCTTTTCATCCGCTTAGGGGAGGTTTTTTTAAATTCTAATTACGTAGTTTTCCTAATTCCCACCTGAAGAATACCTGTGTTATATTGCAGCTTTCTGACATATCTGGAAGTAAGAGAATTAGTGATGAGTCAGTGAGTGAGGGCTTTCACATTTATATATACATACTGTATGTACTCGAGTATAAGCCAACTTTTTCAGCACTTTTTTTATGCTGAAAAAGCCCCCTCGGCTTATACTCGAGTCAGTGCCTGGGAAGGAGGGACACGGAGGGCACAGCGCGTGCCTCTCCTGTGTCCCTCCTGCGTCTCCGGCGGCAGCGGCGGGTCTATTAAATGAAGTACCCGTTCGTGAGCTCTGATTGGCTCATGAACCGGCACTTCATTTAATAGACCTGCCGCTGCCGCCGGAGACGCAGGAGGGACACAGGAGAGGCGCGCGCTGTGCCCTTCGTGTCCCTCCTTCACAAAACAGCGGGGGAGCGGGGAGGGTAAGTTGTACCTGGCACTGGGGGAGCATATTTGGCACTTGGGGGGGGGCATATGTGGCACTGAGGGGGCATATCTGGCAGTATGAGGGCATATCTGGCACTGTGGGGGAATATCTGGCACTGTAAGGGCATATCTGGCACTGTGGGGGAATATCTGGCAGTATGAGGGCATATCTGGCACTGTGGGGGAATATCTGGCAGTAGGAGGGCATATCTGGCACTGTGGGGGCATATCTGGCAGTGTGAGGGCATATCTGGCACTGTGGGGGCATATCCGGCAGTGTGAGGGCATATCTGGCACTGTGGGGGGCATATCTGTCAGTGTGAGGGCATATCTGGCACTGTGGGGGCATATCTGGCACTATGAGGGCATATCTGGCACTGTGGGGGGCATACCTGGCAGTATGAGGGCTGTGTACGGCTAGAGCTGCATTTCCCACCCTAGGCTTATACTCGAGTCAATAAGTTTTCCCAGGTTTTTGTGGTAAAATTAGGTGCCTCAGCTTACATTCGGGTCGACTTATACTCGAGTATATATGGTATATAGATGTAGCTTGGAGAGGATTGATTTGCGAGTGCTCACTTGGGAAACTCATCAATTGGTAGTGTTTGCTGCCAAAAGAAAGAGTAATCCAAGAATCTCTTTTAAAAGTCCAGTAGTAGTGAGTCCATAAGGCGCAGGTCATAACAATTGGAGAGACTAAATTGATTCTTTGACTGGAGTTCATTGAAATGTCATCACATGATATAGTGCCTAGTACACAGAACAAAGGCTGTGTGACTAAAGTTTATGTGCATCTTACTCTGACAAGCTAAGTGTGACCTAATGTCTGCCTATCCGTGTTATGTTGTGATGACATTTAAAACAAAAAAAACACAAGTCCAAGTCAAAGAAGAGATTTAGACTCTTGAATTCTAAGGACTAGTGCCTTATTACTGATATTATTTATGTTGTAGCATTTGTTCTCCAAGCACTTTTTGAAAATGAGCATGTCAAAATTTCTAATTATGATAAAAATGGATGTTGGAGGTTCTAGTTTAGAATAAGGATAGGTTAACAGGGGTTAGGAGCTATCACCTATTAGCTAATTAAACGTTAGGACGTGCTAGGAATAAAATTATTTTCTCTACTGACTGGGCCTGGGTTCTCATCTTAGAATATTAGCTAGAATCACCTTTCTCTTTCTTGTATGCTATTTAACCACTTGCCTGGCATGGTCGCATCAGATGCGACCATGCCTGCAAGTGCTCTATCTGACCTGGTCGCACAGGATGCGATCAGTCAGATAGTGTTAGCAACGGCAGGGAAGATAAACTTCCCTCAGCTGCTGCTGTCAGAGGGACCGGAAGGTCCCTCTGCCTCCCTGCACTCTCCCCCTGTGTCTGCCATGCTGCCGATCACTGCTGATGTGTCAGCACGGCAGGACCCCCCCCACTCCAGCAGCTGCAGACAATGGCAGCCGCTGGGGAGAGTAAATTAACCCTCCCAAGCCACCCCCTGACCCCCCCTGCATACCTGCAGGCTGTCCTGGCTTTCAAAATGAAAGCCGCGATATTCGCGATGTTCCCGATGTTCCGATGGTCACGATGTTCCCGATTGATGTTTCGATGTAGGAAAAAATATTTACAAAAAAATAAAATATATATTTTTTTCCCTTTTTATTTAACTAAAATCATTTGGGATAGGGTTAAAGTCATGTTCTTCACTTAATTCACTCATAAAAAAACCCGACAATTTCAGAGCGGTTTTCGGCTAAATAAATCGTCAGTTAAGTTGTTAAAAGAGTACTGATCAGCATAATTTACATATGCAGTTTTAAGAATAATACTTGCAAAATAATGATACTTATCATATGGCATGGATATTTCTAGACAATTCATGCAAGTACAAAATATGTTACAAGTGAGTGAAATTCTTAAAACTGTTCAACTGAATATTTGACTTTAATGAGAGATATACTGTAGTATACAATAGTAAAAATGCTACAATCTGTGTACAGTATGTTACGTAATAAAGCTTTAATTCAGATGTGTTTGGAGTAACTATTGCTGCTGCTTCCTTACCCCGTTGTTTAGTGGTTTAGAAACATTACAACCAACAAATAGTCATTATTATGATCAGAGTATCACAAAACTTCCCTTCACACCCCCATACCCAGGGGTGTATCTAGGGGTCCGGGCGCCCCTGGCAAAGTAAGGGACTGGCGCCCCACATATTTGAAATAAGGAAGGTGCATGTGTAAAAAAAGAGACATAATCTTGTGGGAAAGGGGCATGACTATACAATAGTTCCCCCAATTCAAATTATGCTACACAGTAGTAACCCTTATACATAGTATGCCCACACAGTGGCAGTTCTCTTTACACATTATGCCCGCACAGTAATTATTATAACACTGAGGAGACATCAGCAGTGCCTGGCCTGGCTGAAGCGGCAATGCCACCCAAGGCCAGGTAGTATAATCAAATAGTAGTGCAAAGAAGTGCAGTGCAGCGCACTACCCAGTGGTGCAAGGCCAATGAAAATGGGGGCGTGATACACACATGCCCCCACAGTGCCAGATATACACATTTGCCACCACAGTGCCAGATATGCCCCCATGGTGCTAGATATGCCCCCACAGTGCCAGATACACATATGCCCCTAGTGCTAGATACGCCCCCACAGTCCCAGATACACATACAGTATGCCCCCACATTGCCAGATATGCCCCGAAATTGCCAGATACACATGCCCCCACGGTACCAGATATGCTCTCATAGTGCCAGATATGCCCCCACAGTGCCAGATACACATATGCCCCCACAGTGCCAGATAAGCCCCCACAGTCATATAGTCATAGTCCCCATCTCCCTCCCAGCACATAGCCATAGTCCCCTCCCAGTAAATAGCCATAGCCCCCACCTCCCCTAGCAATATCCGTAGTCCCCCCAGCACATAGCCATAGTCTCCACCTCTCCCAACATAGTCATACAGTAGTCCCCATCCCCCTCCCATCACATAACAATAGTTCCCTGCCAGCATAGATAGCCATAGTCCCCCTCCCTGCACATAGCCCCTCACCTCCCCAAGCACATAGCCATTGTCCCTATCCCCCTCCCAGCACATAGCTGTAGTCCGCCCTTAGCACATAGTAGTAGTCTGCCCCACCCCCAGCACATACATAGCCTCCCCACACAGCACATAGTCCTAGTCCCCACCCCACAACATCCCAGAAGATAGCCAGAGTGTCTGGCAATACATGCTGTGCCGAGCTGCCTGGGATGGAGGGTGGAGGATCGTTCAGCAGGCAGGAGCTGACGACAGTGTCCGGCACCGCACCAAAACTTTGTGAAGGAACTGATAACAAACTACAGCTCCCAGCAGCCCTTGCCGCCAGGAGATCCCAACAGCAAGAGTTGCTGGGAGTTGTAGTTTATTTTCAGTTTCTTCCCTGTAGTGCATTGCGGTATCGGACACCAGCGCCAGCTCCTGCCTGCTGAGCAATCCTCCGCCCTCCATCCAAGGCAATGCACAGGCTTGGCACAGCAGGTATTGCCAGACACTACGGCTTAAGGGGTTCCACCCATTGGCCGAGGGGTGGCACCATTGGGCAGCGCCCCTGCTTGGCTGGTGCCCCTGGGGAGTGCCATCCTGGCCATTGGGTAGATACGTCCCTGCCCACACCCCTCTCCCGTATGATCAGAGGATCACGGAACTTTATTATATTACAATCTTTCCAGTTTATTTTATTTTTGAAATACTCTAGGGACATATAATTCGATATTTGAACATACAAGTCATATTTTGTATTCAATTATTAACATTGAACGGGGATCCTAAGTTTAGTTGTGTATTCACGTGAGTTCTCACATTACATAGGTTGTTCATGTTTTTAGTCACTAGGCGTGGTTGCCTATGCACTATATCATCAAAGTTAAAATTAATCAATTCACAGTAGCATATGGATACTATATAACTCACACTCTCATATACAGTTCTCTCTTGAATAATCAGCACTCACTTTATCAACACACCATGTTAGACCTCAACAACTTTCACTTAATACATTGGCATTTCTATAATGGGTGCAATGTGCGCGATGCACATGGGCCCCTGGGTCCAGGGGAGGCCCACACCACACACACTAAACTCATGTTGAAATACTTAGCTTTCCAGGGTCTTGCATCGGGCACAGCAGCCACTGCAAAAATCGCAGCCAAAATGGCCACCGCACATGCACAGTAGTGAAATTAATCTCCAGAACATGGAGACCATGTTTCCGGAGACCTGCACATGCGCAGTAGACTTTGGCACAGTGCCAGAGCATACTACACCATGGAGAGGAGGGGGTTAACCGGGAGTCTTCACATGGCCCCTTCTTCTGTTAAAACACCCCTGCATTAGACACTTATGAGCTGGCATGCGAATCAGATCTGGGAATCAATTTTGATCAAGAAGAGTGGTTAGAAATCTGGGACAATGCTGTTTCCAGATGCATTTATGTCAAAATTACAGAAAACGTATGTAAACTTTTATACCATTGGTACTATATTCCTTCTCGGCTGAAGGCCGTGTTCTCTGACACCAGAAGGTGCAGGAGGGGATGTTTGGAATAGGGCTCCTTCTTACATATTCCTTGGGATTGCCAACCTTTTGATCCTACATTTTTACTTCTTACTTTAAGCCTTCCCACCCTTTCTAGGCACCAAAATAAGACGTTACATCATATTCCCTTAGCCATGACTTGCCAAATTGCTGCAGACTGGAAAAAACCTACATCATCACCTACAGTATGCAAGCAATTCTATCTAGAATTTGGTACGTTTACAAAATGGAATGTACAGTGCATCCGGAAAGTATTCACAGCGCTTCATTTTTTCCCACATTTTGCTATGTTTTAGACCAGTGGTCGCCAACCCGTCGCTCGGCACCACTTCCTAGGTATATAATTTGTACAAGTGGCACTAGTGTGCAGCTTAATGTGAGCAACGGACGCTACTGTGCAGCATGATGGGAATAACGGACACTATTGTGCGGCGTGATGTGAATAACGGACACTACTGTGCGGCATGATGTGAATAATGGCACTATTGTGCAGCGTGATGTGAATAACGGACACTACCGTGCGGCATGATGTGAATAACGGACACTACTATGCGTCGTGATGTGACTAATGGACACTACTGTGCGGCGTGATGTGAATAACGGACACTACTGTGTGGCAAGATGTGAATAATGGCACTATTGTGCGGCATGATGGGAATAACGGACACTATTGTGCGGCATGATGTGAATAATGGACACTACTGTAGCAGTGATGGGGAAGCCGCCTCTCTCCCAGGTACAAGTCACACTTCCCCACTGAGCTCACCCTGTGCCGCAGGCAGCGTCTAGCACGGTCTGGCAGTCATGCCTCTGCAGGAGGGACAAGATCCATGAGCAATACTCATTGCTGTGACTTCCCTTGTCTCCGATGTAGTAATGCCAGACCAGAGCTGCTTGGCCATCCACGTACTGATCCGGGAGCCCCTCAGCCGACACCCCCACGGAGTGGGTCTGGTCTGGTACACACTATCCACTATTGTCCCCTGCTACGCATCTGGAAGCCGAGTTAGCATCAGCGCCCATTGTACACACTGCACCCTGCAGATAACCTACCTCCCTCCCTCACGCCCCCACATCCACTGACCATTCACAGCAGCAGCTGTTGTGGGAGGTCCCACAATGTACACAGGAAAAAGCCCACCAGCTGGCCAATCACAGGTCACCGCGCAGTGTCGCATGGTGCGGCGGTGGAGCTGAACCCTGACACGAATCTATCACCTCCACACTTTTTTTTACCTAAGGGTGGGGGCACGCCCATATGTTTTGCGTAGGGTGCCAAATTACGTTGCACTGGCCCTGTCTATAATAGAACCTTGTATAATGGCATCTGTTTCTTTTGGTATAACAGTATCTGGATGGATCTGCATTGACCTGTAAAAATGACTAAATGTATTATCTGAATGCCGTTGATCACTGATGCTAGCAATCTTTAGTTAATCTTTGAAATTTCTTGTTTTTGAAGCAACTGAAAGTTTTTTTTTACCGCGATATAGTCAGTAAATTGGTAATATAACATTTTTTTTTTACATGATTGTTCTATTCATTAAACTTTGCATTCATAATATAATTCTCGATTTGCAGCAACTACAGTATTACAATACATATGCATTATTATTTCTATGGCACATTAACTACTTTTGACTATAGTCTGCTATTAGTGCCTGTCTGGTCTTCTTTACCTCACCAGAACTCCCGTCATTAGACACTTTAGCTTACATTTACCATAGTTAGAGTTTTGAGTGAGCTTGAATATATAGATAAATATTTTGCATTCACATTACAGTATACACTTTCCATAACATTGCCTCATTTAATTTTGTTTTAACTACTCATCCTTAATTTGTTTGACATGTTCGTGTTGATATATTTGTTAGTGGGTCATTTGAAACAGCCTAATTAGTGATGCAAACAGTTTATTTTTGTTACATTTGCCCAACAGCTTTTAATGGGACTACCATATGGGAGCATTTCAAGGAAGACGATACCACGAGATGAGCAGGACACCTCAATGAATTATAATGTGCTCAGTGAGTTTAGGGTAAAAAACAAAAACTTCTTTCTATTATATAGTACTGTAGCCTCAAATGGAATGCCAATCCTCAATACCAGTTTACCTGAACATTTACCACTTCAGGCTAAAAGTTGTATTTACATGATTACAAATGCTTTATATTAGATGGAGTGTGGCCATCCCATGAAGAAGGCATAATACAAAGTACAGTGTATATAATACTGTACTACAGGCATTTACAGGACCAACAATCATTGTAATCCATCAGATTCGGCATTAGGGACAGCCTGTCTGAGCTGAATGTTTTTTTGTTCTGTGGGACATTGGAGTGGCTGAATTACCTGGACATATACACATTGTAATTAACAACATTGATGGCCTATAGCTGTGTGTACCCCTAACAGTGCATGTTTTCCAGATCCCCTATTGGTGCACAGCAGAGGTGTGTGGTGAGGTGAGGCAGAGCCTTTCCTGTCATACTAGCCCTTTGGCTCATATATTGTGTATAAATCTGGCTCTGGTACTAGCCAGTGCCTCCTGAGCCATTTAGCTCACCGCACGTCCCTGGTGCACAGGTGTATTCATTACTGGTTGACATATTTAAAAAAATTCACAGGTAGTGCTAATTATTTAATTTCTGATGCTAGGAAGATCCCTAAAACAGACTGAACATATAGGTGTAAGGATGCCCGAGTACGGCAGGCTTGCAGGATGCCAGCCTAACTCAGACTTTGTTTTAAAGCGTCAATTACTTACAATGCATGGTTTTGCCTTGTGAGTGAATACCCCTTTGAAAAAAGTCCAAGATCAGCCAGCATCAAGCACAGCCACTGAACTCAGGCATCATTGCATCTGGCCCATATTCTTAAGGTGTGTAGGCCTGCAACATGATCCTTTCAACCCAGTACAAAATGCTCTACTCCAGAATTCCACATTACTATTGCAGATTCTTTGCTGAATGAATTGATGATAAGAGTTTTTTCAATTAATTCAGCATAGGTACGTGCAAGTTTAATGGGAAGATTGGGAACAGACCATTTCATAAACCATGGAAGGTGCCATATTGAATGGCTTGCGTTTTACAGTACTATTAAACTGAACAAACACATAATATAATGAATAGCATGAGGAAGAAAATCTAAAAAGAAAGAACAATGCAAATAATCTGATTTTAGTTTAGACTTAGTTAGGATAAACAATTTCATAGGCTGCAATACACATATGCATAGAAGTGTCCATGTTTAGTCTTGTTTTATGGTGCAGCAAAACAATTTTATATTTTGCAGGGAGCTTTAAAATACTCACCACTTTTTTATGGCTATTACAACAACGAAAGAACAATTGGACCACTTAATTTCAGACTGCCGTTAAGTTATTTTTTATGTGGTATTGGTGTCTTTGGATATAGCTTAATAGTTGTGATAAGGACGTAAGTACTGCTTCTTTTATAATAACCTATCTGAATGTGTGTGATTAAGTTTAGATTAGGTGTTCTATCATATACAAAATAAATATCTTCTTCTTCTTCTTCTTCTTCTTCTTCTTCTTCTTCTTCTTCTTCTTCTTCTTCTTCTTCTTCTTCCTATACTATTAAGTGAAATTAGAAAAGAAATGAAGAGGAAGGGAGAGAGGGAGGAGGATATTGTCACTAACAGAACATTATATACTGTATATACTTCCATATATTAATGAAAATTTGACATTTTTGCTAACAATCATTTTTTTTATTTGGATTTTAATGTACTGTTGTTTTACTATTAATGAACAGAATGGCAAAGAATATAAATGAAAGCACTGCTGATGATGGAGATGATAATTTTACATTCAGCTGGAAAATATTTACTAGTTGGGATTATCTTATTGGCAACCCTGAAACAGCAGACAATAAATTTGCATCAATTACAACTAGCTTCAAGGTAATAGTTTGTCTTTACTAAGAGTAAGAAGACAGTATAGTGTATTTTGGGATTTTACGATATACTGTAGTTTCAAGAAAGTGACAAAATATGTTAGTAACATGGAATTGTATGTAACACTAAACACATTGGTACTGAGCACTTAAGGAAATAAATTAACGTTTAATCATGTAATAAAGTATATTTCAGTATAAAAAGGAAAAAACCTGTTTACCAAACGGTCCAAATCCTTATTTAACAGATCCCCCAGTCTGCCATAGCAATCTACTTGTATTAACAGTGAAAGTTTTCACCAGGGCTCTCTAGCATAGACTTCCTCATGCAAAGCAGCTGCCGTGTCTTCTTATCACTATCTCAAGATTGTAGCAGCAGGAGTTTATTACTGGAAAAATGTTTATTACTGAAATAAATACATTTTCCACATTTCAATATTTTATTGTTTATTTTATCATGTATTATTCTTTTCTACTTTTAATTGTGCAATGGGCAAAACCATGTGCCGTGCAGGTGGGGCATATATAAAATGTGAAGAGTTAGATTTGGGTGGGTTATTTTGTTTCTGTGCAGGGTAAATACTGACTACTTTATTTTTACACTGCAATTTAGAATTTAGTTTGAACACACCTCACCCAAATCTAACTCTCTCTGCACATGTTATATCTGACCCATCTGCAGTGCACATGGTTTTGCCCATTAGAGAAAAAAATTGCTTCTGCGATCAGATCTGAATCAGGCCCATGGTCTGAGCTATCTCAACAATAAGAACAATGCCCAACAAAAATGCCTATTTTTCTGGCAGTCTTGCCACCGCATGCAGGGCAGTAAAGGTACTTTTCAGGGGGTGTGGCCTAATCACAGGAGGTGTGGTCATGCACCCTTCAAAAAAAATTCTGAAAAAGTTGTATTTTAAGCACCTGCATGGCCACACTGCAGCGTGCTGTGCTGAGGAGAAGAGCTGCAGCTGCTGCTGCCAGGTAAGGGGGAGGGTCCCATGGCCCCCGCTGGGCCCTCACTGGGCCCCTCCATCAGACTTGGGCCCTGGTAGTAATTAGTACCTTCTCCAGCCTCTCTCTGCACCACTGACCGCATGCAGCTTGGTGTAAACCAGCTTGCAGTTCTTGACTTTTCAAACTGCCACACATTGCCGGTGGTTTAAGTTTTCACAGCCCAAACAACAGGACAGTAAACCCTGCTTTTGGAGCTGAGAACAACTGGTAAATATTGCTGGTTTAAACTTTTTCCCCTAGTTCTGCATTTCTGCAGATAATAGATGATACTTAAATTGCATTACACAAAGTGAAAAAGTAACATATTTTATCCCTCAATGGATGGAAATGTACTTATAATACTTACAGTATATCAACAATAAAAATAGCAATTAATTCTGTATTGTTCTACATGATAAATGGCCCTATTTATCACAATCTGCATCTTTAATGAGGATGTCATAAATTATTTATGCCTAAATCAGGCGTGTCCAAACTGCGGCCCTCCAGCTGTTGAGAAACTACACATCCCAGCATGCCCTGACACAGCTTTAGCATTCTTTGACAGCAAAAGTGTGTCAGGGCATGCTGGGATATGTAGTTTCACAACAGCTGGAGGGACGCAGTTTGGACATGCCTGGCCTAAATTAACAATGTTAAAATTTACATTTTCACTGGCATGTAGAAAAAAGCTTTTGCCCAGATGCCCATTCCGGTTCAGATCCAGGGCACGTACTGTACTGATCCAGGGGCGTACATTGGCCAGCACATGTGTCAGTGGAGGCTGACAGAGAGGGATCTAGAAGATCCCTCTTCAAAAGGATCTGTGCTTTACTAGCCCATCTTTAGATGGCATTATGGTCATAGAGATGTGCGCGGACCCCGTGTTTTGGTTTTGTCAAAACCGCCCTCTGTGTTTTAGTTTTGTTTTCCGGTTTTGCCAAATCCACCCTAACTTGTTTTGGTTATGGATCTGGATTGAAAAAATAAATTGCTTAAAACAGCAAAAATTATGTAATATGGGCCAGTTTTTGTTTCTGCAGTATTATTAACCTCAATAACATTAATTTCCCATCATTTACAGTTAGGGCTATTTTTGGTCCGGAACGCCCCTGAACACCGTTCCTGAAGGTCTCTTCTAAAATGACATCATCAGGAATGGCGTTCCGGGATGTCTGCGGCCTGCCCTACCCTGCTGTCGTCGCTGCCGCCACTGCTGCCGCCGCATCCTGTGTCTGAGGGGAGGAGAGCGCAGCATTTATCTCCTGCCCCTCACTGTGTTCCGGTCTCCAACAGCCATTTAAAATGTGGTTGGGCCGTCAGCCAATCAGGCACCGGCCTGCGAGCTCTGATCGGCTGACGGCCCACCACATTTTAAATGGCTGTAGGAGAGATGTGCTGAGTGGCAGGAGAGATGCGCTGCGCTCTCCTCCCCTCAGGCACGGGAAGCGGCGGCAGGAGGATCAGCAGCGGTGACAGAAGGAGCAGCAGCAGCAGCAGGGGTGAGTGACAGCAAGGATATTGTGCACTGCTGGTAGCATTGTGTATCTGGCACTGCTGGGGGGGCATTGTGTATCTGGCACTGCTGGGGGGTCATTGTGTATCTGGCACTGCTGGGAGCATTGGGTATCTGGCACTACTAGGGGGGGCATTGTGTATCTGGCACTGCTGGGGGGGCATTGTGTGTCTGGCACTGCTGGGGGGGCATTGTGTGTCTGGCACTGCTGGGGGGCATTGTGTGTCTGGCACTGCTAGGGGGCATTGTGTACCTGGCACTGCTGAGGAGCATTGTGTATCTGGCACTGCTGGTGGCATTGTGTATGAACGGCACTGCTGAGGGGATTATGTGTAGATACTGCACTGTTGGGGGCAATGTGTAACTGGCATTACTGGGAGAAATGTGTAACTGGCACTGTTGGGGGTATTATGTGTATATATGGTACTGCTGAAGGCAATATGTGTATATACAGCACTGCTGGGGACATTATGTATTAAAAAATGCACCAACTGATGCCACGCCCCTTTGGTAGCTCTGCCCATATCACTGCCCACGTCTGCCCCGCCCACGGTTCCTGAATCTATTTTCCCTACAAAAATAACACCGTTTACAGTTAATTTGACCAACTCACAGCTCACAATATTGTTCACCAATATAGGCCAAAGGCTGGCTGGTTAAACAAAGCAACAGAGCAGCTGCACAAACACACAGCAGTTACTTTAAGAATATAACACATCTATGAAACATTGCGGCACAGTAATGGCAAACAAAATAACAGTTTAATAAACTACAGTATATCACCAAATATAAAACAAAATTACAAAAGAAGAGGCCCCAGGGCAGCACAGTGAAATTAAGGTGGTGTATGTACTGACAGGCAGGTAAAGCATTGATTGATTGATTGATTGATTGATTGATTAAAGTTAATTGATTTTAAATTGATTAGTTTCATTTAATTTAATTTAGATAAAAAAATACAATGCCATAAAAAATACGTTGTACATAGCCAAGGATTCCTGACAAGGGTTAAAACATGGGTCTTCAACCTGTGGCCCTCCAGCTGCTGTGAAACTACACATCCCAGCATGCCCTGCCACAGTTTTGCTATTAATGTATGCTAAAACTGAGGCAGGGCATGCTGGGATGTGTAGTTCCACAGCAGCTGGAGGGCCACAGGTTGAAGACCCATGGGTTAAAACGATAAGACAAAAAATGATGGCCATACAACCCCCTCTCCACTCTCCTTTCTAATTGTGTAACACACCCCTGTAATACTATGTTTTTTTACTCCTAAATCCAGTCCACAAGTGGTGTAAGGTTGAATTGCCCTTGGGTCCTCCCAGGCACCATTATTTTGTATATTAATCTAAAAAGGACATGCACAGTTTAACAAACAAAGCAGTGAAGATTGCATGTGCTGGTTCAAACTGCTGGTAGTTGATACTTACTGCATTTTATTATTTTACAGGATATTTTTCAGATATTGATAAATAACTTGCATGAAATCACTGTAAATTATATAACAGGGAGGAGGTGCCTAGATGGTTAATGACCCTACTTTTACAAACTTTGGCATCATAAATGGTACAAATACCTTCACAAATGTTGTCGAGATTTGAGCATAAATAATTCCACACACCAGAGGTGGCTTTTTTGGTCATAAACCCAGGCATGACAATGGCCTGCTTTTTAATATGGGCAAAAACTGCTGCCACTGGTGGCTGACTTACTTTGACACAATCAACACCCTCATCATGAAAATCCTCACCATCAACATCCTCAATAGCATTAGACTGTATACAAATATCCATTTCAATTCTTCTACACTAGCATCGTCAATTTCTATGTCACCATCTTTACTTGTGCTGCTTATGAAATGTCAGACTCACACATACAGTAGCTAACGCGGACACCCCTAAACTCTCTTCACGGATTTGTGAATACACAGTTTGTCCTTCAGCATTAGTGTTCTTTTTTTTAGGGCACTCTTCTGTCTGTTATAAAGGTCACACTTCGACAAAACTCAGAACGAGAAGGCATTGCATCATCATCATCATCATCATCATCATCATATGAGATTACAGAAGAAGATGCATTTGGCCAGGCTTTTGCAATAGGCATTCTTCTAGTGCATGAAACAGCAGTAGCACAAGCAGGACCACCACTCGCATATAAAGATCATGGCCTGAGTCTTTCCTTGCCACTGCGTGTGGTGTATGGCATGTTGGCAATTTTACTTATTTTATTTTTTGGCAATAAATGTTCTCTTTTTTTATTAGCGGTAATGTTTCCTTTCACATTGTTAAATATTTTCGATTTCAGGTGCCCTTTCTTAAACTGTGTGCCCCCTGGACCACCTTTAGTAGATATTGAAGTACTATCATGACTGGCCGTGATCTTTATCAATATTTTTATTTTTTTACACACTGTGACAGCAATTCTAGTAATGGTTGCATAATGGCACCTACTGAACGTCATTATTATTTTACAACACAATGCCTGATTCTGAACAACACACAAGTTTTATTTTATTTTTTTATACTCTGTGACTCACTGTGATTCTAGTAATGGTGGCACACTGGCACCTAATGAAATGTATTATTTTACAACACAATTCCTGAACCTGAACAACACACTCTTTTGTTTGTTTGTTTGTTTGTTTACATACAGCGACTAACAGTGATTCTAGTAATGGTGGCACGTTGGCGCCGAATAAATGACCAGTTATCAGTCATCAATCAAAGTTCTAGAACTCATTACCTGAGTCAACTTGTAAATAAAACATTCTATTTTCATCTGTCCAAGTAATAATGCATTACCTATTGTACTGTATATTTTAAAGATATTAGAAGTCACAGGAGGAGCGCTGTAGGCTGAGTGCTCTTAATTATGCATTATTCATTAATGAAAACTAAAGAGATAACTTCAGAAAATGGCTATTGTAAGCGATGACATCAGAACTCACCTGGGGGCAATTGGGAAGAGCAGAACAAGTACAGTATAATGCTGTACAAAAGACCTGATTAGCTTCAGCTGCAGTTTTGCTAAATTAGCAAAACTGCAACTGGCTAGAATTGCATGCTGGGGGCCGCCCAACATTGGGCAAGGCCCCCCAGCATGCTAATGGTGGCCAGCGATACAATTGCAAATCAATTGCAATCACATTGCTGATTAAGGGAAGCCCACTTGTGTCCGCAGTCGGGACCGCCATTTTCTCTGTTGGTTTTCTCTTGAACCTGCCCCCATTTCTGACACCCCCCCCCACAATGCTGAGTCGCCATCCCTGCAATGCCGCCACAACCGCCCCGCTAATGCCTCTGCCTGTCAATCAAGCAGAGATGTTCACATTGCTGAGTTGCGATCACATCTCACTGCCCGTGCACACGCAGTGCAGGCCCTGCACATGCGCACTGGGCCTAAACCGGGGAATATGCAATTGCATCTCATTAGTGTCTGCCACTGAATAAGGCCCAAAACCATCTTTATTAACCTTGTGCTTTTTGATTTGCAAAAGTACACCTAGATCTGTACAGGCACTTATACATATTTGCATGACAAAGTGCCTAATTCAGACTTGATCGCAGCAGCAAATTTCTTCTCTAATGGGCAAAACCATGTGTACTGCAGGGGGGGGCAGATATAACATGTGGAGAAAGAGTTAGATTTGGGTGTGGTGTGTTCAAACTGAAATCTAAATTGCAGTGTAAAAATAAAGCAGCCAGTATTTACCCTGCACAGAAACAAAATAACCCGCCCAAATCTAACTCTCTGCAAGTGTTTTATTTGTCCCCCTTCAGTGCACATGGTTTTGCCCAACTGCTAACAAATTTGCTGCTGTGATCGGGTCTGAATTAGGCCCAAAAATACATCCAGGGACAAGGAGCCCATCCCTGCGATGTGTGAAAGTAAAATGATCACTAATGCAGGTTTGTGACGTAGTTACACTACTGTGCAGAGGCGGAACTACCGGCAGTGCAGGCAGTGCACTGCACTGGGGCCCGCCTCTGTCCAGGGGCCCAAGCATGTAATGAGTCAAACTGACTCATTACATGCCGCTGTGCGCTGCAGGCAACCGCTGCCCGCAGCGCACAGCCGCCCGGAGATAGGAGCTGAGCAGCGGTACAGACGGGGGAAGGAGGAGGGAGCCGGAGGACGGAGCCGCAGCAGCGCTTTGTTACTGGTGGAGGCGCTGCTGCTGCTGCTCCTCTGCTTCCCTATAGGTTGTCTTCCGAGAACAGCCTATAGGGAAGCAGAGGGGCAGCAGCAGCAGCGCCTCCACCAGTAACAAAGCGCTGCTGCGGCTCCGTCCTCCGGCTCCCTCCTCCTCATTCTCTACTGCCCGGGAATCGTCGTCTGACGCAGCTGCACCAAGGAGCCTGAGGGTAAGTATAATTCTTCTTTCTTTCTTTCTTTCTTTCTTTCTTTCTTTCTTTCTTTCTTTCTTTCTTTCTTTCTTTCTTTCTTTCTTTCTTTCTCTTTCTTTCTTTCTTTCTTTCTTTCTTTCTTTCTTTCTTTCTTTCTTTCTTTCTTTCTTTCTTTCTTTCTTTCTTTCTTTCTTTCTTTTTCTTTCCTTCTTTCTTTCTTGTGCCTGCCTGCCGCAATGTGTAAAAAGGGGGGACTACCTGCCGCAATGTGTAAAAAGGGGGGACTGCCTGCCGCACTGTGTAAAAAGGGGGGACTGCCTGCCGCAATGTGTAAAAAGGGGGGACTACCTGCCGCAATGTGTAAAAAGGGGGGACTGCCTGCCGCACTGTGTAAAAAGGGGGGACTGTCTGCCGCACTGTGTAAAAAGGGGGGACTGCCTGCCGCAATGTGTAAAAAGGGGGGACTGCCTGCCGCACTGTGTAAAAAGGGGGGACTGCCTGCCGCAATGTGTAAAAAGGGACTACCTGCCGCAATGTGTAAAAAGGGGGGACTGCCTGCCGCACTGTGTAAAAAGGGGGGACTACCTGCCGCAATGTGTAAAAAGGGGGGACTGCCTGCCGCAATGTGTAAAAAGGGGGGACTGCCTGCCGCAATGTGTAAAAAGGGGGGACTACCTGCCGCAATGTGTAAAAATGGGGGACTGCCTGCCGCTATGTGTAAAAAGGGGTAATCTGCCCGACGCAATGTGTAAAAATGGGGGACTGCCTGCCACTATGTGTAAAAAGGGGAATCTGCCTGCCGTAATGTGTAAAAATGGGGACGCTGTCTGCCGTAATGTGTAACAAGGGCACGCTGTCTGCCGTAATGTGTAACAAGGGCACGCGGTCTGCCGTTATGTGTAAAAAGGGGTAATCTGCCCGACGCTATGTGTAAAAATGGGGAATCTGCCTGCCGTAATGTGTAAAAAAGGGGGGCTGCCTGACGCTATGTGTAAAAATGGGGAATCTGCCTGCTGCTATGTGTAAAAAGGAGGAATCTGCCTGCCGTAATGTGTAAAAATGGGGACGCTGTCTGCCGTAATGTGTAACAAGGGCACGCTGTCTGCCGTAATGTGTAACAAGGGCACGCTGTCTACCGTAATGTGTAAAAAGGGCACGCTGTCTGCCGTAATGTGTAACAAGGGCACGCGGTCTGCCGTTATGTGTAAAAAGGGCACGCTGTCTGCCGTTATGTGTAAAAAGGGCACGCTGTCTGCTGTAATGTGTAAAAAGAGGAATCTGTTCGCTGTAAGGTGTAAAAGGGTCTCTACCTGGTGTAGTGGTGCTACTGTGCGGCGTAATTTGAATAATGGAGACTACTGTGTTGGTATTATTTTGTGGCCACACCCCTTCCCCACGAAGCCACGCCACTATGTATTTTTGCGCGCGCCTACGGCGCGCACTGCCCCCGGGGTGGACTTGGATGGGGGGGGGGGGCCCCAAAGCATTTTGTCGCACCTGGGCCCACCGCTTGCTTGTTCCGCCACTGCTACTGTGCATGCATGGTCTGTGGAGAATACCATGGAGGTATCCTACAAATACTTCTCTGCGTAACTTTTATGGGATGTAGCCCATAAGCTACAACAACTACTGCAATCTGTGGCTGATTTTGCAATTGAAAACAATGGAATCCCAGCAGACATCTTTGATATCTGCTGCGATCCCCTGCACATACTGTATACTGCATCCATGGGATCCTTAGTATTTGTGGGCAGCCCACTAAAATGGGTGTTTTGGGGGGATGTCCTGCAAATACAGTTTGATAAATATGCCCCAAACAATAAATGTATTTTCTTTACAATAATTGTTGTTGAAAGTTTCAATCAAAAATCTTTTTCAAATACTAATAGTACACACATGTGCCCACATAACTTAATTACCACAAGTCTGCAAAAAAAGAAAAACAATTTCTATTGTTTTGCCTTGCCCACAGGAATCTATCGTGGAAGAACAGGAAAATGCAAAGGAAGAAAATATTCATTTGCGGCGGTTTCTGATTGTACTGGCTAATGTGCTGATCACCATTTGTCTCGGAGGAAGTGGTTATCTCATTTATTTTGTTGTAAAGCGATCACAGGAATTTAAGAAGCTGGATAACCCATCCTGGTATCAGAACAATGAGGTACGATTGATTTGATGCTGGTTTGGACAGTGAACAATGACATTATTTGTACTTTGTGAACCGCTAACCAGATCATAAACATGAAGATGGTTGTGGTCCTTAGTGATTAATGAAAGGGGTTAGAAAAAAACCACAACGTGAGGGAGGGAAAGGAAACAGTGAGATCAGAAACTACAGGTTAAATGGGCTGAACGTACCACCCAATATATTGACATGTATATGGGATAAATTCATATCCCCATAAAAACTATAGCTTACGAGTAAACCCAAGACAGAGAGAAAGATTGCTGCCTAGATAAGCAATTTGCTGGGCTCACGTTATAAAAATTCTCCATAAACGTATTTTGTGTCAGTGGTTGCAGAGTGGTCATAAACAATTGCCGCTCCTGCCTATGCTGGCCAGGGGGTAAGTTAATTTGTGCGCATGTGTTGGACTGTGATCCTGCGCATCCACACAAATTAACAAGCTGGTCAGCTACTAGGGACTGCTATGGCTGCAACCCCTGGATGCTAGTAAGGGCTGCCTTGATAGCAGGGAAGTGGATTCCAATGGAAATCGCTCTCTGCTATTGTAGTCTGGACTGGCAGTCCCAGGGAAAGAAAATACCTCCCCCTTGGACTACTTGTCCATCATGTGATTAGCAGTTAGCACCTCCAATTAGCAGTGAGCACTTGCAACATTTTTGGTTTGCTAACAAACCTGAATAACCGTCATTGTGTGCATTTACCATTATTATTTTCTTCTAAATATTTGTATCTATCTTTTATCTTCTAGATAGAAATTGTAATGAACTTGCTGTCAATGTTTTGCCCTCCACTAATTGAAACAATAGCTGGAATGGAAAATTATCACCCAAGACTGGCTCTGAAGTGGCAACTGGGGAGAATTTTTGCACTGTTCCTCGGAAATTTATATACTTTTTTGTTGGCTTTAATTGATGATGTCAATGGAAAAGTAAGATTATTTTGCCTATAACAAACACAAAGCTGTATGTGGAATGCTGCCAAATGCTGCCATAAAATATTTCAGAGCTTATTAAAACTTTTTGAGAATATTAGCCATGCCTTTGCAGTTTTAGGAAAGCAATTCAAAGGACGGAAGCATTGTGAACTCTTACTAATGTAGAATATTATAGATGAGAGCTCTCCTACTCAGGGCCTCATTCAGAGATGCACGTAAACCTGATGGTTGCGATGCTGATCCTGTCCTGTAACTTCAGACGTATGCTTCGGATCTGAGATGCTGGCAGGAGGTGTCTTTTTCCTTCAGACACATCCTGCAGGAATTAGCATATTTTTGCACAGCTGCTGCGACCAAAGAAACAGCTGCTGTGCAAAAACATCCATCTCTGAGTCAGGCCCTCAGCTTTATAGCACAGCGTTATAACACACTTGCTATCATAGTTGTTAAAGCCGCACTCCCAGCTTTAGAGCTGCTTTGTAATAGCACAATATGTTATAATAATGCATTTCATCATTGTGCATGAGAGATCTTTTTGCCAGTAGTCATGGTACCAAGCAAATGTATTGCCGAGGATGGAGGAACTGGAGAGGACGGTAAATGGACACAGATTTGTCCAGTGTACTGATTTTGGAGGGCACAGTCTGGTGCAGTCCATTGATAAGGGTTGACTTGTGCAACATTACACAACCGTGAAAACTTTTAGCAGTATCACTCAAGAAGATGTCCATAAGTACGTAATAATGCCTACTGATGTAATGCTGTCCATGTATTGCTGATTGACATGCTTGCAATTAGACGGCTACAGGTGCACACTCACGTCACATCCAGTGGCTCTGATGTTAAGAGTGGCCTGCAGCTCTGCAGTTTGTTCGTCCAGAGGCTTGTCGCCTAGCAACAGTTGATGGGTAGCTGTGCAAGCCTCCTGACTATTGACTACATAATTTCAATTACCTTGTTCCCATATCTAAGGGAGCAGGTGGCACCTGAGCCATGATGTGAAATCACATGTACGCATGCTTGTGCATCACATGCACTTTTGCATGCTAGCGGCCTGCGCACCAAGCCCCCTGATCAGCCAGATTTTACCTCAATGCCTGACATGGAGGACTCAGTGTGTATGCCTGAGGAGATATTTTTTAAAAGAAACCAAAGAATTACTACTGTCATGTCAGATGACAGCAAGAATAGGTCAGAGGTTGAGGAGTGTCTCCTTTTACCAAATCACCCTCACCTTCCCCCATTTCACACAAAGATGTGGAAAAATTGGGGCTCAAAAAATAAATATTTTGGACAATGTTTCTTTAAGAGATGCCTGTTCAGGACGAAACATCTCTTTCCCAGGTATTGCCCTTAGTTGGAACACCTCTATGGTTCATAGCAGACCACCTTTTTCCTGCCCACAGTCGGCACATCTTTCCTGCCACTGACTGGCACTACTCACAGACCTGCTCCCATAAGGGGTAGCGGATGCAGAGTTCACTGTATCCCACTAATTTTTATGAGGACACCACTTACCCCTCTGTGAACTGGGCCACAACAGCAGGTACAGAACATGGAAGGGCCGGCAGCAGAGCATAAAGTATAATGATGTGGCGTCATTCATATGCGCAACACAACATATGACCAGAACGGGGGGACAGGGGTAACTGGAGGAGGGAGGGGTCTCTTCATAATTAGCTTTTTTTGGACGAGTGGCCGGCGCAGTTTTTAAATTGACCGGTGCGGTAGATACCAGAGAGGGTAGGCAGGGACGACAACTTTGGAACAAGGGGGAGGCAACATCTAGGAAGCAATGGGGGGGGGGGGTTAGGGAACAGTAATGGGATTGGGATGACTAGGGAACAAAACAGGGGTGGACTAGGAAACGAAAGAGGGGGGAGGGGATGCCTGGGACAAGGGAACTTTCCCACAACTGCATGAGACACTGCAAACTGGCCATATTGTAGCCAATGTCTAAAACATTAGTGACCAATCACTGTGTCACAGCCACAGCGATCACTTACTGCCAATGTGCTAAAGCAGAGAACGAGCCCCGAGACTTCCCTGGCTTCCGCCGCTACAGAGCGCTGATACGCTCTCTCCCCTGTCTCCCTACTATCTCCTCTTCTCCAAGAAGGCAGTGGTGGCGCCCTCCATATGTGGCGCTCTAAGTGGCTGCGTAGTTAGCGTAATGGGCGGGCTGGCCCTGGTGGTGATCTCCTTTAGATGTGCGCACTACTACCATCTTTTTATGCCTCCTGAAGAAGCTGCAGTTTGCAGTGAAATGTATTAAGGGATACAGACTTGCATTCTCCTGGCATTGCTGCTTACGTATGTCCACTACTTTCAAGCCTTTTTATATACATACAGCCAGCTGGAATATTCTTTGTTCATTATTGCACCATCTACCTGGCTTTACACTGTGCTTATGCATTGGTCCTCAGCACAGGACTGTGCTGCACCTGACAGCGTTTACAGTGAGCCCCTAGCACATGGGGCTGACTGCACACCAGCCGGACTGAAATTACAGCATGAACTACTGTAGCTGTCAGCTATATCACTGGTCCCCTTATATACAGGACTGTCTACGACCTTGGTAGGGGTCCTGTGACTTAT
Source organism: Pseudophryne corroboree (assembly GCF_028390025.1). Taxonomy (NCBI): domain Eukaryota; kingdom Metazoa; phylum Chordata; class Amphibia; order Anura; family Myobatrachidae; genus Pseudophryne; species Pseudophryne corroboree. The sequence continues at coordinate 505,397,953 of NC_086444.1, read as the reverse complement.
GTGATCACTGCAGACTGATTGGCTGTTATCCGGTGCCGCGAATATCATAATTCAGCTACAGCGACTGCAATGCTGAAGTATGGCCCTGTTAAAACATTATTTATCATATTCCCCACTGAGTTTTCTTGCATTCCTATATCGTGGTGTATAATTACATACAATATATATACAAACTCACATATAATGTTTTGCATACATTCCTGGGAGTGTACTTAGGGGGCAATTCAGATCTGATCGCTGCTGTGCGTTTTCGCACAGCGTGCAATCAGATCTGAATTGTGCATGCATGTGAGCCGCCAGGGCCGGCGCTACCCACTTAGCAAAGGGATGCACAGCAAGTAGGTGCCAGGGTGGAGAGGCGCTGTACCTGCTCTGCATCCCCGCTGCTGCGCCTGGCCTCCCTGCTGCTGCCGGCTGCTGTGCCTGTCACTGTATGACAGGCAACGGCGCCAGCAGCTTGAGTCCTCCTCTCCTCATCTTGTGACTGCCGCTGGCATGTGGCAGTGAGTGACGGAACGTATGAAATGGGTGCGGAGCTACACGGATGGAGGGGGCGGAGCTACACTGGAGCACCAGGCTGCTGCATATCTGACAACCTGATTGTGGAAAGAGAGTGAGAAAAAGTGTGTGTGTGTGTGTGTGTGTGTGTGTGTGTGTGTGTGTGTGTGTGTCTGTGTGTATCTGTGTATGCACATCAGGGCCGGCTCCAGACACATTTGACACATGTGGCCGCACAGGGCGCCACCCTTAATTTGTGCCGCTATATCATACTTGCCTACCTGCCCCTCTCCATGAGGGAGAAAATGCTCTGTTCCTGGACTTTCCTGGTAATGTATGATTGCCAGGAGAGGAGTGGTCGTTGATACCAGGTGCCGGCGGTGACTACTGGGGAGCTATGTGGCCGCCCGTCACCCAGTGTGTGAGTATTATTATTGATTGACACCCCTGCCGCCCCTGATTATGATTTATTGAACAAGCAGTGTGACGCTGAATGTGCCACCCCCCCTCATATAATGATAATAGAATGATGTGATGTACTGCATATAGGTGTCATTGTGAATTTTATGTCTATATATGTGTTAGTGTGCTTCGTGTAGTATATAGTTGTCCCTATTAAATGTATGAGATATGTATTTCTATATATGTGTCAGTATGATATGTATGCATATATAGGTATCAGTGTGGCTGCTGCCGAGACGTTGGGACAGAATCAGTATGGGATCCTGGTGGTCGCAACATCGACGCAGGGTTCCCACTGCAGAAAAGACCGACAGGTGTAAGGGGTTTTCTCCCCTCTCCCCATTCCCCTAACCCTCCCTTCCCGCAGCCTGACCCTAACCTCCCTCCTTTGTGCCTAACCCTAACCCCCCCCCCAGAGGTGCCTAATCCACGTCCCCACACCCTCCCTCCCCTAACTGTAACCCCCCCCCCGCCATGGGGGTGCCTAACCCACCCTGCCTGCAGCCAACCCTAACCTCCCACCCCCTCCGCAGCCTAAACTTAATCCTACTGTACCAGCATCCTAAATCTGACATTTCCCCTACCCCCCCCCAAACAGCCTTACTCTTTCCCGCCCCGGCACACATACGACCAGGATGCCGGCAGTGGGGATTCCGGCGGGGGCATAGTGATCCATGTTGGGATCCCAGAGTTGGTCTTCTAACCAGTGTAGAGAGCCCCAGGCCGAGGGTATGCATTGCAGGATGGTGCCAGGCTGGAGAGGTGCCATTCCCACTACACTGGGCTGGCCACCCTTAGTACGCTGGTAAAGCAGCAGCAACACACACCTCTGGCTGGTCTCCCCCCCATTCACTTGCGTAATCCACAGTCTACATGGCCATCCTCCACTAGGAGCAGGACGCTGCAGGGAGCCCAGTTTCCATTCACCATGATCCTATTAGGTCACACATGGTATAATCTGACACACAGGTCTCTCAGCAAAGGTAACACAACAAATGTCACACATGTACTGTTAGCCCCCCTAACTCTGCACACATTACTGAACCCCTTATCATTCATTTTACAAAATACTGCATGTTACAGTTCAGAATATGAAACATTGTAAAGAGACACGTTGAGGACTTTTTTGTAGGAGGGCGCAAATTATAGTTTGCAGGGGGGGGCGCCGAACACCCTAGCACCGGCCCTGTGAGCCGCAATGTGCCAGCGCATCACACAACAGCACCGGGCATCGGTGCCTAGCAACGGGTGTAGTACGGCTGACCGGCGGTCTCCTGACCGCCGGTCAGCTTACCGACGCCGGGATCCCAGCAGCATACCGACGCTGGGATCCCGGCGGGGAGGGGCGAGTGCAGCGCTGCGGACTCGGTTGCGACCTGCGGTCGCCACGGGTTCTATTCCCACTCTATGGGTGTCGTGGACACCCACGAGTGGAAATAGTCCCTGTTGGTCGGCATGCCGACCATCAGGACAGTGACCCGTCGGGCTGGTGGAGGAGGTCATGTGACTGTCGGTCAGCTGACCGACGGTCACATGAATACCACCCCTAGCAACAAGATGGTGTGAAAAATCCTAATGCACGGGCATTCGCAAGACGATTGACAGGAAGAGGCCGTCTGTGGGTGGCAACTATCCATTTTCCTGGAGTGTCTGGAAAAACGCAGGCGGAATCAGGCGTTTTGAGGGAGGGTGTCAGCTCCGGCCCCGATCATCAGGAATACATTGCAGCGGCTGAGTAAGTCCTGTGCTGCGCAGAGACTGCACAAATTTATTTTTTTGCAGCTCTGCTAATGAAGCGAACGCACACTTGCACATTGTTTTCCCCTCCACCCCCATAGGCGGCAAATATCAGATCGCAGGGCACCAAAAAATGCTGCCCAGCTATCAGATCTGAATTAGGCCCTTAGTTTTTATGTAATTCTATATATATCTATATATATCTATATATATATATATATATATATATATATATACTTTTTATTAAATACGATATTAGATATTTATTGGTTATTGTACTTTTTATGTGCAGCTCCACCTACTACCTGTTTCGCTGCCCATGTCTTTTGCTTTTTGATTTTGATATTATATTGTAGCTTTTGACTTATGGTTAATATTCTGGAGATAATATGACGTAAGACTATGCTACAGTTCACGTGCTGTTGATTCATTGTGATCCTTCCGATTTGATACATGAGTCCACTGTCCTTTTCTAATAACTTTGAGATCTGACTACACTGTACTAGCGAATAATTCTAGGATGCTGCTTCAGCTATATGTGTTTCCGATATGATACTTGTCTCCATGGAGACCGGACTACTGAGGGCTGGGAACTGATGTAGGATTTGAGTGACGAGACTGTGCACTTCCGGTCACGGGTCCGGAACTTGCATTCCAGATACCGGAAGTAAGGTGCGCAGTGGAACGCACGCCGCTCTTGTACTGCTGAGAGCCGCGGTTCACAGTGGACTCATGTGCCTAATCGGTATATACGGATTTCAAGTTTTTATTTGTATGTTGTATTTGTCCATGTGTTGTCTTTATATGTGTTGTCTATCTGTTTGTTGTTGGATATGAGTATTTGATAGATTGTAATTGATTAATTAGGGGGAGGGCCACTTTAGGGTTTATAAGGGGACCATTTACTGTGCTTTATGATCTTGACAAAGGTTCCACTTGGAACCGAAACGTCGATTACACCCCTTGATTGATGTCTTGCTGCTAATAAAAATAAGAAATATTATGAAGACTGGTGAGTGCTCCTATTTACTGGATATATACTGGCATTGATGGATCTTGACGATTTATCATTTTGTGGAAGTCACCCCAGCATATGTGGATAAGGCCAGAGTGTGGACTGTTCTGGGAATATATATATCTATATATATATATATATATATATATATATATATATAATACTGGATTTCCACCATGGTGGAAGGGGCACTCACAATAATAGGAAACAGACAAAAAATTCATATCTCTTAAATTATCACATAGTTTAATTGTTGGATCATCTGTTGCACCAACTCGCCCTTAATCGACGTTTCGACCCTATATCTAGGTCTTTTTCAAGATAGGCAGATTCGGTGAAGGTTCAGAAAATTCACAGAAGTAAATGTTACAACATCAATAGAGATCTAGAAAAGATATGAAACATAAAAACACACTCAGTGCCTCCCAGGCCCCATTGTTGCAAAATAAATACTTCTTTATTGCAAAGCACACTCATAGTGCACTCATCCGATACACCTTAGGCCCAGTGGGTAAAAACAAGTATACTTCAGTGACCACCCAAGTGGAATCAAGAGACTATAGGGCTTACATAAACCAATCTCTCTGGGAGATGTCCAAATAACACCTGCCAAATCAACAGGTGGGCGACCCATGTGCACCTAAAATCAATATATACAAAATATCAGAGGTATAGGAAAAGGGACAGTACTTAGTTCAACTAAAAAAAATAATACACAAGCAATCACATACTCTAGTGGCCGTGCCTCCACAATTATCAACTTGTTACTTCTTAATGTGATCAGCTCTCCCTATAAACAAATGAAAGGTAAATCTACTAATTATATAAATACAACGTACCAGACAAACAATACACAAATTTCACAGCCTCTAATTACTCACTAGATCCAGGTAGTTTTTCCAGTATATATCTATGTCCAAATAGTCCATTAAATTATTTCCAATAGGTCAAACAGATCCCTAGAGTATAGAGCAGTACATATTTACCATCAGCCACCCGGGGTATAACCTTTAAACAAATAGTCATAACCACTAAATTGCAAGTACTCACATGGCTGGTATCCTGCTGTCACACTGCACATGGCTCTACAAACACTGTCCCAGCACCGGGGGTTATAACCCCGGGCACCCGGAAGTAGAAACAACATCACTTCCTGTTCTCAGTATATATTATACACTCAATACACAAAGCCATAACTGGCCTCCCCTACCTCCAAACCAAGTCATCTGTCCCTGAAGCCTGCAGCCCTCCCGCATAACGGACTCGACCCCCAGATGCCACGGTCCGGGATGCGCCCTGCGCTCCACGGACCGGAAGCGCCTCCGCTGACCTGGTCAGGGACGCGTCATGCGTTCCACAGGCCGGAAGCGTGTATTGCGTTCCACCACAAACAGGTGAGACGCATCGGATAACGCTTGCGGAGTACTCAAGTTTACAATGTACTATACTCACGGGGGGAAAAAACGGAAACTAACGGGCAAATTCACACTTCTACAGGGCTCACTTGGCAATATACCCACTGGGCTTAACTAGGTGCATGCTAAAATTGCTTGCACTAGTAATAAAAATTTATTAATAATAAAAATGGTTTATAGAAAAAATAAACATCATATTAAGTTGTTCAGACATCATGCAACAATAGGACCTGAGGACAAAACGTGGAGCGCAACCTACATCAATCCTGCCAACTGTGTCTCATACTTCAAATAAGTGGACATTTCAATAACATATAGTAATCATTATATAATCCTAAATTTAACATAGAACAATTCTCGCATATAATCAAATAACACTACATCACATAGAAACATATATATATATACTTTTTATTAAATACGATATTAGATATTTGTTGGTTATTGTACTTTTTATGTGCAGCTCCACCTACTACCTGTTTCACAACTACCATTGTATTGCACTGTATTATATAAAGAAATCCATGGCTAAATTATGGCACCAAAGTAATTTGTTTCAGTCAACGTTAATGCTTATTGTAATTTTATTGTTTGCCCTATCACACATATTCTAATTAAACATTTGTTTTCAGTTAGCTGAGGAAGAGGTTATAAAGAACAAAACGTTGTTGCTACTATCCATCTTTTATAATTCGTCTTCAAATAACAACAGCACTGCAATACCATATATTCATCCAGCTGATATTCCCAGAGGTCCCTGCTGGGAAACCAACGTGGGAATTGTAAGTTACGTTTTGTGCTTAAAACAATGAACTGAATGCAGTGAGGTTTTTGGGAATGAAAATTCTGAAACAGTGTGCATAGTGCTTCAATTGGGGTTTGCTACATTAATCTGGATGAACATAAAGTAAATCTGGCAAAAAAGCATGACTTAATGCAAGGCAGAAAAATCTCACAAGCGGCACTGTGTAGAAGTGTTTGGGGCATGGCCAGTGCTAGGGTGCTTGGTACCGCCCATGCAAACCTTACATTTTTGCCCTCCTACTAATATGTCCTCTTGACATCTCTTTACAGTGTTTCATATTTTTAAATGTAACATGCAGATTAAGTCACAAGGGGTACAGTAGTGTGTGCAGGGTTATGGGTACAGTAGTGTGTGCAGGGTTATGGGTACAATAGTGTGTGCAGGGTTATGGGTACAATAGTGTGTGCAGGGTTAGGGGTACAGTAGTGTGTGTAGGGTTATGGGTACAGTAGTGTGTGCAGGGTTATGGGTACAGTAGTGTGTGCAGGGTTATGGGTACAGTAGTGTGTGCAGGGTTATGGGTACAGTAGTGTGTGCAGGGTTATGGGTACAGTAGTGTGTGCAGGGTTATGGGTACAGTAGTGTGTGTAGGGTTATGGGTACAGCACTGTGTGCAGGGTTAGGGGTACAGTAGTGTGTGTAGGGTAATGGGTACAGTAGTGTGTGCAGGGTTAGGGGTACAGTAGTGTGTGTAGGGTTATGGGTACAGTAGTGTGTGCAGGGTTATGGGTACAATAGTGTGTGCAGGGTTATGGGTACAGTAGTGTGTGCAGGGTTATGGGCACTGGCGTGCGCAGCACATTTTATTAGGGGGTGCACCGTCGGAGGGGTGTGTCTAGCACCGCCTTTTGGGCGTGTCTAGCACCATCTATTGATGGTCAACGCATATAAAATATCCACCTTTGTACCAATCCTAATAAAGCAGATACATTGTCAGATGTTGTGGTGTGCACCAAACAAACACCCCTGATGGCACTCACTGCAATTACACTGCTCCTCCTCAGCCTGGTCTGGCTCCCCCTCTCTTTCCCCTGCAAGCTGCAGCAGCTTACTTACAAGTCAGTCACTCACTGACAGTCGCAGACTAGTACTGCTGCTGCTGGAAAAACGAGTGACCTGTCAATGCTGCCGCGGGCCGCCTGCCAGTATTGAATTTGTCTTCTTAAGAGGAACGCTGGCTGCATGCTGCTCTTCATCAGTGGCTGGCGTTGGCATAGAATAGAAGGACTGAGGTGGGCGTGTAGCGGGTGTGACGGGTGGGCATGTGAGCAGCATGACGTAATCAAGTCACATCACGCTGTTTTTGTACATGGTGGTGGAGCTGGGAATTTGAAAGCCGGTGGCAGTGGCACCCTTGATTAACCCAGGTATCAGGTCTGTAATGCAGTCCTGACAGGGTGCAGCACAGAGGGGACAGTAATCAGCCTGCTCGGCGATCCCTGCATCAGGCATGTGAGATCGGGGTGCCAGACATTAGGGGGTGCCTGTGCGCACCAGGCACCCCCCCTGCGCACACCTATGGTTATGGGTACAGTAGTGTGTGCAGGGTTATGGGTACAGTAGTGTGTGTAGGGTTATGGGTACAGTAGTGTGTGCAGGGTTATGGGTATAGTAGTGTGTGCAGGGTTATGGGTACAGTAGTGTGTGCAGGGCTATGAGTACAGTAGTGTGTGTGTGGTTATTGGTACAGTAGTGTGTGCAGGGTTATGGGTACAGTAGTGTGTGTAGGGTTATGGGTACAGTAGTGTGTGCAGGGTTATGGGTACAGTAGTGTGTGCAGGGTTATGGGTACAGTAGTGTGTGTAGGGTTATGGGTACAGTAGTGTGTGCAGGGTTATGGGTACAGTAGTGTGTGTAGGGTTATGGGTACAGTAGTGTGTGCAGGGTTATGGGTACAGTAGTGCGTGCAGGGTTATGGGTACAGTAGTGTGTGCAGGGTTATGGGTACAGTAGTGTATGCAGGGTTATGGGTACAGTAGTGTGTGCAGGGGAATGGGTACAGTAGTGTGTGTAGGGTTATGGGTACAGTAGTGTGTGCAGGGTTATGGGTACAGTAGTGTGTGCAGGGTTATGGGTACAGTAGTGTGTGTAGGGTTATGGGTACAGTAGTGTGTGTAGGATTATGGGTACAGTAGTGTGTGCAGGGTTATGGGTACAGTAGTGTGTGCAGGGTTATGGGGGTACAGGTAGAGTAGTGTATGCAGGGTTAGGTGATAAGGACATAGTTTTGGGTGCAGGGTTAGGGGGCTAAGGGAATAGTAATGAGTTAATGGTTGGTGGTAAAGATACACTATTAGGTGCAGGGATATGAGGTATGTGTACAGTATTGGTAGCAGGGTAAGGGGATAAGGGAACAATATTGGGTAAAGTGTTGGGGAATAAGGACACAGTGTTGAGTACTTCTGAGTTGATTGCAGCAGGAACTTTGTTAGCAGTAGGGCAAAACCATGTGCACTGCAGGGGAGGCAGATATAACATGTGCAGAGGGAGTTAGATTTGGGTGTGGTGTGTTCAATCTGCAAACTAAATTGCAGTATAAGAATAAAGCAGCCAGTATTTACCCTGCACAGAAACAAAATAACCCACCCAAATATAACTCTCTCTGCACATGTTATATCTGCCTCCCCTGCAGTGCACATGGTTTTGCCCAACTGCTAACAAAGTTCCTGCTGCAATCAACTCAGAATTACCCCAGAGTTAGGTGTATAAGGACACAATAATGGGTCCAGGGTTAGGGAGGTAACCATATACTGTAGTA